>NC_084612.1:32468487-32663487 GCF_033978795.1 Nerophis ophidion
GCGACTTGTCCAGGGTGTACGCCGCCTTCCGCCCGATTGTAGCTGAGATAGGCTCCAGACGCCCAGGTTTTCCCTTGTCGTGATGGCGTTAAAGACAATGATTGTAGTTTTGATATGTGTTTCTCTCTCAAGGCCTCAGGGCCAATGATTAAAACTTGAGTCTTGTCCTGGTTATGCTGTAAAAAGTTATCTGCCATGCATGACCTAATATCTGAACTGCAATTAAAAAGTATCAATTGGTCTTGTGTCATCAAGAGGCATGGAAATATACAACTGTGTGAAATCAGCATGACTGTGGAAACTATTTCCATGTCTCCTGATGACACTGCCAAGTGGAATCATGTAAATATTAAAAAGAAAAGGACCTAAAATTGATCCTTGAGGCACGCCACATGTGATGGGTCTTTGAGGAGCATGTATCCATACTTAACAAAGGTTTTCTGTCTGAGAGATGAGAAGTGAACCATTTGTGAACAATAGCAAACAGGCCCACCTCGGGAAGTCCTGTGGGGAGTGCTCAGAGAGTATGGGGTAACGGACTGTCTGATTGTGGCAGTCCGTTTCCTGTATGATCACTGACAGAGTTTGGTCCACATAGCCAACAGTAAGTCGAACCCATTTCCAGTGAGGGTTGGACTCCGCCAATGTTGCCCTTTGTCACCGATTCTGTTCATAACTTTTACGGACAGAATTTCTAGGCGCAGTCAGGGCATTGAGGGTATCTGGTTTGGTGGCTGAAGGATTAAGTCTCTGCTTTTTGCAGATGATATGGTCCTTTTGGCTTCATCAGGAAAGGATCTTCAGCTCTTACTGGATTGATTCGCAGAGTCCATGGTTCTCGCCCGGAAAAGACTGGAGTGCAATCTCCGGGTTGGGGAGGAGACCCTGCCCCATGTGGAGCAATTCAAGTACCTCGGAGTCTTGTTCACAAGTGACGAAAGAGTGGATCGTGAGATCGACAGGTGGATTGGTGTGGTGTCTTCAATAATGCGGACGCTCTATTGATCCGTTGTGGTGAAGAAGGAGCTGAGCCGGAAGGCAAAGCTCTTAATTTATCGGTCGATCTACGTTCCCATCCTCACCTGCGGTCATGAGCTGTGGGTCATGACCGAAAGGACAAGATCACGGGTACAAGCGGCCAAAATTAGTTTCCTCCGCCGTGTGCCGGGGCTCTCCCTTAGAGATAGGGTGAGAAGCTCTGCCATCCGGGGGGAGCTCAAAGAAAAGCTGCTGCTCCTCCACACTGAGAGGAGCTAAATGAGGTGGTTCAGGCATCTGGTCAGCATGCCACCCAAACGCCTCCCGAGGGAGGTGTTTAGGGTGCGTCCAACCGGTAGGAGGCCACGGGGAAGATCCAGGACACGATGGGAAGACTATGTCTCCCGGCTGACCTGGAAACGCCTCAGGATCCCCCGGCAGTTATAGGAAGTGACTGGGGAGAGGGAAGTCTGGGCTTCTCTGCTTAGGCTGCTGCCACTGTGACCCGACCTCGGATAAGCGGAAGAAGATGGATGGATCTGATTGTGTTTATTTTTTCTCTGAAGTGGTCTGAAACCTGTTCACAAAGGGAGTCTGTAGGTGTGCGAGGTATATTTTTAAAATCAGGGTTAAACAAATGATACATTTTTGCAATAAGGACTCTGGGGTTATTCTTATTGTTTGAAATTACTCAAGAGAAAAAATTGTTTCTTGCGTTCTTAACCACCATGTAGTATATTTTTTGCTGTTCACATAATATTCGATGGTTAATCATTAGTTGATACTTCTTTCATTTCCTCTCTGCTATCCTGCAATTCATTTTTAGTTTTTTTGATATCCTCATTATTTCTCCATAAAGGTATTGATTTTAAAATGTAGTTTCTTGATTTTAGAGGAGCACCAGAGTCAAGGCTGGATTTGAGGTTTCGATTAAAATTGCCAACAATAAAATTATGGGGTGCTGTTAAAACCATTGGAGGACAGTTATTAAATACTGTAATAACATTTGCAGCCACTTCAGAAGTTAGATAGCGCTTCATCACAGTTCACACTGATGTCTCCCGCTGGATTAACGCTGTCATATTAAAAAACACATAGTAGTGGTCAAGTCGACAACAGAGGACAAATTGGTGGACAGACCATAAGTAATGACCAAATCCAGAGTATGTCCTTATGTTAACATAATCATAAAACAAGTGCCAAAGTTTTCCTCAATTGTCCACTTGGCTTAGACCCAAAAGCTGTCAGGGTCCACTGGGACTTTTCTTTAATAAACCAAGTCATCCCTCACCGCCTGTCTTTTCTTGGGACCCATTGTTGCTGAGACCTTGCTGATGCAGCTATAACTGAATAACAAATTGGGATAATTTTTTATTCGTATTAAACTAATCCTTGTAGAACTACTCCCACTCTGTTTAACATTTGAACCCTTTGTTCTTATTTTGCCCTCCTCTGCTTTTTGTAGATTTTTCGTACTTCCTGTGGTATCTCACCACATTACATGGGATTAATAGTAGTTGGAGAGTCAAACACAGGCTAATTGGTTTTCGGACCAAGTACACGTTTGGTGTTTTCATAACAGTACTTGACATATTTTAATGAGTCCAGAAATACCATATTTTCCATATTATAAAGCGCACCGGTATAAACACCGCACCCACTAAATTTTAGAAAACATTTTTTTCCATATATTAACAGCACCGACTATAAGCCGCAAATATATCATGTATTTTGTTAAATGAGTTACAGATTTTGTAAATATTAAATATTTTGGAAATGTTTATTTGCATACCTTGTTTCCAAATGGGGGCAGCACAGTGTAACAGGGGTTGGTGCGTCACCCTCACAATACGAAAGTCCTGAGTAGTCCAGGGTTCAATCCGGGGCTCGGGATCTTTCTGTGTGGAGTTTGCATGTTCTCCCCGTGACTGCGTGAGTTCCCTCCGCGTACTTTAGCTTCCTCTCACTTCCAAAGACATGCACCTGGGGATAAGTTGATTGGCAACACTAAATTGGCCCTAGTGTGTGAATGTGACTGTGAATGTTGTCCGTCTATCTGTGTTGGCCCTGCGATGAGGTGGCAACTTGTCCAGGGTGTGCCCCGCCTTCCGCCCGATTGTAGCTGAGATAGGCACCAGCGCTCCCCCGTGACCCCAAAGGGAATAAGCGGTAGTAAATGGATGGATGGGTTTCCAAATGGAGTCTGTAGCATGGCAGTAAAATGGCTGATCAAACAAAACAGATGTCATCGTCATGGACCCACTAGCTGCAGTCGCTAGCTCTCCAATCAGCTAAACTAATTCAATAACTCCACGGTTACATTTTGGTGAATTTACTGAGGTATTTGTGAAACTGAAACACAAATGCCATTGTACGTTAATAATACTAACACAGACACTCGTCAACTTGTTAGCATATTAGCTAATGCTAACAACGCTTGCTTCATTACATTACTATAGGACATACAAATATGCATGAAAACACTCCTACAAACATCACACATGACACGGTTTAGTAAGTTAGAATTGTTTTAGTTATATTGTAAAACTTGCAAACATTGCTTGGAAGGTTGAATGAAGAATCTACATGAGTAGCAACGCTATGGACGATTGGAAGACCGGATGACACTTGTACTTCCGGCTCAAAGCTTTAAACAGCAGGAACCACTGTAGGCATTCACCCAAAAGCACCTGCACTGAACAAACTCATCCAAAAGATGGCGCCATAGCACAAACAACAACAGATCCTTTCAGCATCTCTGCATGTGTTTAATGAAAACTATTTGCATTATGGCCGTCAGTGAAGAAAAATCCATAAATTTGCCGCACCGTTTCATAAACCCCAGAGTTTAAAGCGTAAAAAAAGTAGTAGTATATAGTTTGGAATTACAGTAGTATCCTCAATTTTGGACTAATATGACATTTTTTGTCAAAGGGTTAAAAGTTAATGACTGTTATTTACCAACTTCACTGGGTAGCACAACTACAGTGGGGGTCTCCAACCTTTTTTTTATACCAAATGCTACTTTTCCAAAATGAAACTGGCCGAGAGCAACTCATTTTTTTAACATTTATTTTCACAGCGTGTTTCAGCCCTAAACAAACTGGACAAATTGTTTTATCAAAACATTAACACAATGTTGATATCCACAACACTCAATATGCAGTAAAAACGCACTAAAAAACATTCTTAGACTGTACAGTCCATCCGCATCTTGAACATTAACAAGATGTCTTTATGTTACTCAATCTATAGGATTTATTTTGTTTGTAAGAGATGGTCCAACCAGCACGTGTTGCAATTTGTAAATAAAGTTATCGTTACATGTTTGTCAGCGTATAGTTATTTATTTTAGTACAAAACCCAAAACTAGTGAAGGTGGCACATTGTGTAAATTGTAAATAAAAACAGAATACAATAATTTGCAAATCCTTTTCAACATACAGTGTATATTCATTTAAATACACTGCAAAAACAAGATATTTAATATTAGAGCTGGCACAAGTGGCGAAAAAGATTGAGAAAGTTTAGTTAGTAAAGGTAAACAGGCTAATTGGGAACAGGTGGGTGCCATGATTGGTAATAAAGCAGCTTCCATGAAATGCTCAGTCATTCACAAACAAGGATGGGGCGAGGGTCACCACTTTGTGAACAAATGCGGGAGCAAATGTTGAACAGTTTAAGAACAACGTTTTTCAACGAGCTATTGCAAGGAATTTAAGAATTTCACCATTTATTGTCCTTAATATCATCAACATTTTCAGAGAATCTGGAGAAATCACTGCACGTAAGCGGTAAGGCCGGAAACCAATATTGAATGCCCATGACCTTCATTCCTCATTACTGCATCAAAAACCGACATCAGTGTGTAAAGGATATCACCACATGGGCTCAGGAACACTTCAGAAAACCACTGTCAGTAACTACAGTTGGTCGCTACATCTGTAAGTGCAAGTTAAAACTCTACTATGCAAAGTGAAAGTCATTTATCAACAGCACCCAAAAACACTTCGCTGGGCCCGGAGCTCATCTAAGATGGACTGATGCAAAGTGGAAAAGTGTTCTGTGGTCTGACGAGTCCACATTTCAAATTTTTTTGGAAACTGTGGACGTCGTTGTTCTCCGGACCATAGAGTAAAATAACCATCCGGACTGTTCTAGGAGCAAAGTTCAAAAGCCAACATCTGTGATGGTATGGGGGTGCATTAGTGCACAAGGCATGGATGGGTAACTTACGCATCTAATAAGGCACCATTAATTCCGAAAGGTACATACAGGTTTTGGAGAAACATATGTTGCCATCCAAGGAACGTCTTTTTCATGGACGCCCCTGCTTATTTCAGCAAGTTAATGCCAAGCCACATTCTGCATGTGTAGTAAAAGAGTGCGGGTACTAGACTGGCCTGCCTGTAGTCCAGACCTGTCTCCCATTGAAAATGTGTGGCACATTATGAAGCGTAAAATACCACAACGGAGACCATGGACTTAAGCTGTAAATCAAGCAAGAATGGGAAAGAATTCCACCTGAAAAGCTTAAAAAATTGGTCTCCTCAGTTCCCAAACGTTTACTGAGTTTTGTTAAAAGGAAAGGCCATGTAACACAGTGGTAAAAATGCCCCTGTGCCAACTTTTTGCAATGTGTGGCTGCCATTAAATTATAAGTTGTCACACCTATGGATCATGTTTTGTTGTGTCATGTTATGTTTTGATTTTGGACATTCAGTCACGTTTTGCACTTGCTGGTTTTGTTTGTTTCCATGCCAACGCATTAGTTCCCACCTTGTCACGCCCCTGCCCTCAGTCCCGCACCTGTTCCTGATTATCACAGCCAGTATTTAAGTAATTTTGTTTCTGTTCATCAGTCTGGGAACTTCGCTTTCATTGCCTTTCATACTTCATGCCATACTTTTCGATTTATCTACGCCAAGTAAGTTTTTGTTTGTATTTATGCCTTTGATAGTATCTTTTGTTTCTATATAGACAGTATTGCCATTGTGCTGTTTTTGTTCTAAGTTTTAGTATAGATTATTATCCGCCATCGAGCGCGCTTTTTGTTTTGCCTTTTTTATTGTATTTTGAGTATAAATAAAAAAACATGTACCTGAATTCACGCCTGGCTCGTCCTGTAATCCCTCTGCGTCGAAGGAGCACACACAATCCATGTCCAGGTCTGACATAAGTTAATGATTTTTTGCACAAAAGCATTAAGTTTCTCAGTTCAAACATTAAATATCTTGTATTTGCAGTCTATTCAATTGAATATGAGTTGAAAAGAATTTGCAAATCATTGTATTTTGTTTTTATTTACAATTTACACGATGTGCCAACTTCCCTGGTTTTGGGTTTTACACGTAGAGTACATGTGTTAACTTACTATTTACATGGTTGTGTTTAATGTTATTGCATTGTTCGTAAGGTAGATGTCCCTTTAAAATGAGTTATACCAGGGTTTAACTGTGGAACCGATTGAGTTTGTAAGTTGAGGTACTGCTCTAATTGTAAGTCTACTTGCAAACGTGATAAGTTAGAGGACCCCTGAGGTTCATTCAGATGGAATGCATCCATACGATGTCAAATTGAATACATATAGGATTTTTATTTGTCATAGTTTCATAGTTTCCGCATATTAATGGTTTTTTTATTGTTGAATTATTTATTTTTATCCATTGACGCTTTTAAATGCTTTAAGCACTGCTAGGTTACCTTTACATATTTGTAACGGATTAGGTCCAGTCAATAACTTTACATTTTATAGTGCTGAACAGTAAATTACATGACTATATCCATTATGACGTAAGGACGCTGTATTACATTGCATTTCTTACTAAAAAAATGATCTATATTGAAATATTCAAGTTGTCCTCGAGGCTTCAAAATGCAGTCAGACAGGAAACCTGGCAGACGCAACACAATCACAAGAGGAATTCTAAGAGTCCTGACCGGGAATCTGCAACTTAATAATGTGCAAGTGAGCAACTGTTTTTGACTTCCATCCATCCATTTTCTACCGCTTGTCCCTTTTGGGGTTGCGGGGGGTCGCTGGAACCTATCTCAGCTGCATTCGGGCGGTTGGCAGGGTACACCCTGGACAAGTCGCCTCCTCATCACAGGGTCATGTTTTTGACCTAAAGAATGTAAAAATACTTTACTTGTGCCTTTTTAAACACCATGTTCTCATTACAACACTCTTCCACCACGGTCCAGAAAAATGCGCAACGCTGCATACTTTTCCACGCCTAGTTTGTTAATAGAGTTACAAGAAAGTTATTTTCACTGTTGAAACCTTTGAATACCACAATATAACAAGCTGTTTCAGTATGTGTTTTAAAAAGTAATAAAAAGTAGTACATTAAGTTGCAAAAATGACAGCCATTAAAATATATCAAAAAGTGTTTTCTATTTTTGTTTAAAAAAAAAAAAGTCAGTTTATTTAAAAATCTCATTCAGGATTTATTGCAAACTTCTTTGTTACGTGTTGCTGGCATGAAATTCTAAACTTATTGATTATTTGCAAAAAAATAAATGTTTATCAATTTGAACATCAAATATGTTGTCTTCGTAGCATATTCAACTGAATATGGGTTGACAATAAATTTGCAGATCATTGTAATACGTTTATATTTACATCAAACACAATTTCCCAACTCATATGGAAACGGGGTTTGTATTTTAAAGCTGCGTAATTGTCCTTCATTTGATTTTTCATAATTTTTTATGAGTCCCTTCTTGTGCAGTATTTGATTGGTATTTTTGTAATTACCCTCACCTAAACCTTGATAACAATCTTTGTGATTAACACATGGTTTCATATTATTTGAAAAGGTTTATTCTGTTAAACTGTAAGTAGGTTAAATATCATATTTGAATATGATTAATGTAAAGCGTTAGATTAATAATTAAGTGCTAATATTTGTTTAAATAATGAATAGATTGAGCCCCAAGGTCAAAAATGTTAAGAACTGTTAATGTAGACCACAAGGAAGAGTTTTAAATGTAGGAAAAAAATCACTGTATGACCCCATTAAACGTCATAACATTCCATCTATCCATCCATCCATTTTCTACCGCTTATTCCCTTTGGGGTCGCGGGGGGGCGCTGGTGCCTATCTCAGCTACAATCGGGCGGAAGGTGTCGTACACCCTGGACAAGTAGCCACCTCATCGCAGGGCCAACGTCATAACACTGAACAGTAAATTATCGGAGTATGGCCATTACAATGTATAGTAAATGTAGTACATTGCATAGTTGTTTAAAAAAACAAAAATTTAGACTTATTTACTATTTCTTACTAAGAAAGAAATCATGTCTGTGTAAATATTGAAGTTATCAGTGAGGATGACTGTCCTCCAGTCTTCAAAAATGCAGCTGACAGGAAATCTGGCAGACACAACAAAATCACAAGAGGAATTCTGTGAGTCTTGACCGGGAAACTGCGTCTGCAACTTAATGGTGTCCAAGTAAGCAACTGTTTGTGATTTTAAAGAATAATAGAAGTTAGTCAGTAAAGATACACCCTCTCACAACCAAGGCCAAAGCACAGTGCTGTGTATAGTATCACTTTTCCACTGTGAGCGTGTTATTACAGTGACAAGTTCTTTTAACAGTTGAATTTACACAACTGTTGGATACCACAATATACCATGCTGTATAACACGTTTTTACAAAATTGCACAGATTACAGCCCAAAAAGTTATTGAGAGGTATTATCAGTTTGCCATCTGTTTCCCTAAAAAATTATAAAAAGTTTGCTCATTCGCAAAGCTCATACAGGATTTGGCGCAGTAACTTTGTGGTATTCCGTGGTTTTATTTTTTGCTTGTTTGACCATGAGTATGTGGTTTCGATGTATTAATAATATAATCTATAATTATAAAAGGTAAGGCATCCAGCTTGAGTTTTAGAAAATAACTACTGTACTTTATTGTTGCTATGATTGCTTTAGCTTTTTGAGGATTTTTGTTGGGAACTTGAGGGAGGGGGTTAGTATCCCCAAGTGCGCCCCCAAACCCCCGTGTGAGCCCTCCCTAATTAGAACCAGAGCTTCTTACAGGAAACAATCTTCCTGTCTGGTGACATCATTGCTAAATCCATGCCTGAGATGGAGATGACCTCAGCCTGTGGATTTGCTCATTGTTTTTGCAACAGCTAAACAAATTCCAAGAAAAGCACAGCGCAATGACTGGTGTGCCTTTAGAGCAGGTGATGAAGCATTCATCTCCTTCAGGGATTTGGACAGTTGTCACAATGTCACGGCTGTTACCTTTCTGCCATGACTCACAGAGGTGTCGTAAAACTTTTCTCTTACATTGAGAGGCATGCCTGGTTTCTCAGCCGGCGTAGCAGTGCTGTGAGTCAGTGAGCACGCACTCCTCAAATGAATGC
Organism: Nerophis ophidion; assembly: GCF_033978795.1. Taxonomy (NCBI): domain Eukaryota; kingdom Metazoa; phylum Chordata; class Actinopteri; order Syngnathiformes; family Syngnathidae; genus Nerophis; species Nerophis ophidion. Next base: position 32,477,849 of record NC_084612.1, read on the forward strand.
CCGGTTTTTTTGGCCTTTTATGTTGCCTTCCCTCACTTGACAGAGGGGTCTGGACTTGTTTTTAGCCCCCCTTCAAACACTTCTATCACAGCCATTTTCCTTAAAGCATCAACTTGAATCAGAACCAGATATAAAGCGGTCACAGAATGTCGAGCCTTTGTTTTGGAAGAGTTTGAAAGAAGTCAGCAGAAGGAAGGGTAGGCGGATAAACAATAATAGTACCAAAGGCAAAACATAATAAAGGCCGAGTTTTCTGGAGACGTGGAGGCTTAATCTTTCTAAAACAATAGTGTCGAAAATGAGTTTGCAGGCCTGTGTTTAGTCCAGGAAGCTTAGTGGTCGTCATGAAAGACTCCAGCATGCTGGGCTTTCAATGGAATATTGTATCAATCCTCTCCTTTCTTCTGCTCTCCTTTGCCCTCCCCGTCATCCTCTTTCCACAGGATGAAGGTGGATAAATTGGAAGCGGTGTGGCTTTGCAGTGACAGTACACCGTAATAAAATGGCTGTTGATGTTTTGCTTTCCTGCTCTGGTGCTCCCCCCTGCCTTAGGCCCGCGGGGGGGTGGGGGGGGGGGGTTCGGGAAATGGAATCATTATTTTCCTGTTGCAACGTCACTAGGCCAGCCTCTTTGCAGCTGTTGCATGCTTCACAGTGTTTACACACACTTCTCCAGTGAATCTCTGGTTCGGCCAACACTCCCATATTTTACATCCTTCGTGATTGTCTTCCTTCCGTGTTCACACTCTTGTCTGGGATGCCAAATGAGTGGGTCCTTGGGAACTCTTTGGATTCAAATGTGTGAAAAGAATTTGGCTCACTTTTCCAGCCAAGAATTTAAGCATTTTAGTTCCAGTTTGTTAAGGGTTCCACGGCAAAAAGTTGTTTTTAATTTTTTATGCTCGGAATTAAATATTTTTTTCTCTCTCTCCATAAATAGGCTTACACATTTTGTTTTCTGTCCCACCCACATCCCTTTATCTTTTTTATACCCACCTCGTTGTTGCTTCCCTTCCCCCTCATCCCTTTCCTCTTCGCCTTAGCACTCAGCAGCTTAAGAGGGGCGTACCAAACCAGCCACTCCCTCCTGACAGCCTCCCCTTCCCTCCATGCTGAGTGGTACCGTCCTGCTTTGCATAAGTTTCCTCTGAGTGGAGGCCAGCACTGAGAGAGTTATTAGTCCCTTTTGAATGGTTTGGATGTATGTCCAGTGAGAAATTGCATACTCTTCTAATATACCTTCATCCGGTTATTTGTTCACAATGTATTGCGCCTATCCTGTCCCTGGAATGGGCAGTAATTCTTTAATGTACTACTACAACGGGAAATCGGTGAGTTGTCTTTTTTGGCAGTATGTTGAGAGTGATGGTGAAAAAAGTGTCTTTCTCCAATGGAGTCAAACAGTCTCTGTTTTGTGTGTGTTTGTGCCGTTTTCTGTTCAATAGGAAAACATGAATCTTGTGTGTGTGTGTGTGTGTGTGTGTGTGTGTGTGTGTGCGCATGACTCCTTGTGGAAAGATGGAAATTTCTAATTCAGCTCTGACTGGAAATGAATAATGCTTTTAAAGTGGTGGAAATAAAAAACATTCCTGCTATGATAATAGATTGTATTCTATGCAGGTCCTAAGCTGATTCAAGGCTATATGAGTAAAAAACAAAGTTGCACTATGGTCAAAACTTTTTTCCCCCTCACAGAATGAAACACTGTGGTTATTTTGGATGAATGCATTTTATGGGCTGGTTGTTGGACCTCAGAGACGGAGTTGAAATAATAACAAGCGGGAGTCTGGGAATGATTAGGGGAAAGAGTCTGCCTGTTGAGGTTAGACTTTCCTGTTTGCAGATTGAGCTCCAAGCACCAGTGTTTGCTGTTATTCCATCTGTTTGTAATCACATAGGCATTCTTGACACCACAGAGAGCTTAATGAGATTTATTATTCTATTTAGTGACTTATTTGATATTTGTTTGTGTTAAAAAAGTGTGAGAGAGCGTTTTCGTAAATGCGTGCGGGCTTGGTTTTGCATGTCTGATTTAGTTACTTTTTTTTAGGAATGTTTAAGTTGTTTGTTTTTCTGTTGTAGAGTATTCCAAGATAATCTTGTGTAAGCACATAACTCAAGAACCTGAATAAGATGTCAATGTGCCCTGGGGTAATCCTGCCATTATTATCCTGTCATAAGCATATCAGACCTGCAGATTTCACCGGTCATTGGTTGCATTATTTGTATGTGTGTGTGTGTGTTGCACTTTTTTGATGTTTCTGCATTTAATGTCATCTTAATTTTAATGACCCTACGACAGAATTTCCTGTGTCCCCAACACACGCACATGACTTTGATCTCGTTTTATATTAACTATTAACAGGCTTGTGTTACAGTCAGTGAGGGAGAAGAAATTGATAGCATGTGGACAAAAAAAAGGTTTTGATCAAAAGCGCTTGTTAAATAACTTTTCCTCTTCCCCTCTTGATTCCTTTGAACGGAAATAAAAAATGTGGTGCTCATTCTGTGAATCAAACTTCATTCAAAATGAATTTGTTGTTAAGCAGAGTTGCGTAGCATGCTTGCCATCTGGAGCACCAAGCAAATTCACAGTGGGCCATTGACTTAAGAACCGATGGCACTGACCCAATACAGATGAAGAAGCTCACCGATATTTTTTTCCTTGCCTATTTGTGGCAAGTAAAAGATTAGAACGAATTGTGGCTCCTGTACTAATCATTCAATTGTATGTGTTATTTCTTCCATTTTAAAAGGGTACATATGTCAACAAATTTAAAGGAGGAGACTTGTTTCCTGCATAAAGGAAAGTTGTTGTTTTGTAGTCTCTTTCGAAAGGTTAAGCAACCCCCTGGTGTTGCACATGTAGTTAAACATGCTACATATTTAATGTGTACACCATGCATGAGAGGCTTGGTTGGGTGCTACAGATGGGCATGATAATTGGTTGGTTGATAGAATTGAACATTGATAGATGGATTATTGAATCGTCACATACTACTAATGGATACAACCAACAGAGGCGCTTTTGAGTGTTTACTAGTTTAGGGTCTGAAGAAGAAGAACATGACATCAGCTCTCTGTCAATCAGGGACATTTCGTCAAATGACAATCACTAAGGTTTACCGTATGATATTAGTTTATCGAAACATCTATCCATTTTCTACCACTCGCCCCTCTCTGAGTTGCGCCTATCCCAGCTGCACTTGGGCGGAAGGCGGAGTACACCCTGGACAAGTCGCCAGCTAATCGCAAGGCCAACACAGATAGACAGACAACATTTACACACACATTCAAACTCTAGGGCCAATTTAGTGTTGCCAATCAACCTATCCCCAGGTGCATGTCTTTGGAAGTGGGAGGAAGCCGGAGTACCTGAAGAGAACCCACGCAGAACCGGGGAGAACATGACTGAAGCCAAAGATTTACGTTTGCTGCGTTCTATTTCACTGATCTGACCTCGCTATACTTACTGTGTCAGCTCCAATAAAAGTATTGTAGATAAATAAACATGCACCCATTCATTCAAATGTATGCTTAAATTTGGGCTGATTGATGACACGTTTGAATTACAGTAGTACCTCATCTTGAATGCTTAATTGCTTGGATTCACATGATGTCACGTCCGGCTTACGTCTGGCTAATTGGTAGTGTTGGCTGTTGGAGCTGTTCAATTCCCAAAATGGATGAACGACCCTCGAAATACTCAAAAAGGGCAGAAGAACGCAAATTTTTACAAAACGACGGAAGAGAAAATTAGTATGCACTCCAGACGAAGGGAGCCCAGTCTAAAAAGCATGAGTTAACAGTGATCACTAAAAGTTTGTTTGAATAACTTTTAACATTTAGTGTTTCCCATTTAGGTGTTATCTTGACATTATTTGTATTTTCTAAATGCCTTTTTGCTAAGAGTGTTTCAGAAAGCACCAACATGGCGAGTCTAAATATGACTAAGGAAATGTGAGAAAAACTTAAAGAGTTAAACTTTTACCAAAGGCAGCAATCATAAATGAAGCTTTCAGCACATAAACAATGTTGACCTTTCTAGTTATATTTTGATAAAGATGGGAAAACACTCGTACTCGTAAACGGCGCATGCAACAAACATTGCAATAGACGTGAAGTTAAATTATGAAATGCAATCTTATTCGAGCAAAAAGATGCGTGATTTATCCAAGAGCGTGTTGATACCAATTTCCTTGACCCAGCCACACACATAGAAGTTGTAGACCTAAATGCTTTTCCAAGTCAGAATGGCGTCTGGAGCACAATAGTTTGTTATGTCTGGGAACGCGACCGACATACAATCCTTGATATCACTCGACAGTTTCTTTTTTTTGATAAAGTATAGGGATATATTCCATTGCATAGTTAAATGTTTTTTCTCGTATCTGCTTTTTGCAGAAACATTTTGGCCCCTTGTGTACTCAGATAGTTTGCGCGCTGCTTGCTGCATAACAGCCATCAATGCTTCGTTGCCCTCTCTTCGGAGGAGAAGTCACGTCATGGAACACAAGCAATAGGTTCTGTGATGAATCTCTTAACTCAAAACACATCTGAAATCAATTTAGTTGGTGCTGACCTCGGTGGAACTGTGGTTAGTTCACGTGCCTCACAATAAGAAGATTCTGAGTTCGATTCCCAGGTTTTTGGTCTCTCTGTGTGGAGTTTGCATGTCCTCCCTCTGACTGCATGGGTTTCCTCTTGGCACGCAGGCTTCTGCCACCTCCAAAAACATGCACCTGTGGATTGATTGATTGATTTAAACTTTTATTAGTAGATTGCACAGTACAATGCATATTCCGTACAATTGACCGCCAAATGGTAACACCTGAATAATTTTTTCAAATTGTTTAAGTCGGGGTCCACGTAAATCAGTTCATGGTAATAGGATAGGTTGATTGGCAACACTAAATTGATCCTAATGTGTGAATGTGAGTGTGGCCCTATCTGTGTTGGCCCTGTGATGAGGTGTTGACTTGTCCAGGGTGTACGCCGCCTTCCAACTCAGATAGGCCCTAGCCCCCCCCCGCAACCCCGAAAGAGACGAGCGTTAGAAAATTGATGGATGAATGGATAGATGGTGCTTACTCGGGGTGTGGGAAAAAATCGTTATGAATACGAATCGCGATTCTCACGTTGTGCGATTCAGAATCGATTCTCATTTTTTTTTAAATCAATTTTTTTTTCAAATGATTTTTATTATTATTATTTTTTTTTTAATATTTATCCAACAAACCAATACACAGCAATACCATAACAATGCAATACAATTCCAAAACCAAACCTGACCCAGCAACACTCAGAACTGCAATAAACTGTCATGACTTGGCTTGGACATGGATGGTGTGTGCTCCTTCGATGCAGCGGGATTACAGGACGAGCCAGGCGTGAATTCAGGTACATAGTTTTAATTATTATTACTCAAAATACAAAAAAAGGCAACCAAGGACGTGCTCTGTGGCGGGTAAAAATCTATACTATACATAAAACAAAAACAGCACAATGGCAAGACTATAAGCAACTAAAACAAAACACTTACTGTGACAACAAAAACAGGAGGCAAGAATAGCAAGGTGCGTGGCAGGTGATCGTGGGCATGGAGAATGAGCAGCAAGGTCGTAGATAACAATGAAAGTTGGAACGGCATGGGTATTGAAAGTTACTGTTCCCAGACTGATGGACAGAAAGAAATTGACTTAAATAGTGGCTGTGAATAATTAGAAACAGGTGCGGGACTGAGGGCATGGGCGTGACTAAGAGGGCAAGGTGAAAAGCAATGAGTTGTCATGGTAACAAAAACTAACCAGGAAGTGAAAAAACAGAACAAGAGTCCAGAACACAAAACAAAACATGATCAAACATGAAAACAGATTTACAAACGTGACATAAACAGAGCAATTGAGGAGACACAAACACGACAAAGAACAAACTAAAAGTAGTGAAACAAAAAGGAATATTATAAACAACATTATCAATATTAGTTATAATTTCAGCATAGCAGTGATTAAAAATTCCCCATTGACATTATCATTAGACATTTATAAAAAAACAAAAAAAAACAATAGTGTCACAGTGGCTTACACTTGCATCGCATCTCATAAGCTTGACAACAAACTGTGTCCAATGTTTTCACAAAGATAAAATAAGTAATATATTTGGTTCATTTAATAGTTAAAACACATTTACATTATTGCAATCAGTTGATAAAACATTGTCCTTTACAATTATAAATGCTTTTTTTTTTTTAAATCTACTACTCTGCTATCATATCAGCAGACTGGGGTAGATCCTGCTGAAATCCTATGTATTGAATGAATACAGAATCGTTTTGAATCGAAAAAATATCGTTTTTGAATCGAGAATCGCGTTGAATAGAAAACAATTGATATATAATCAAATCGCGACCCCAAGAATCGATATTGAAGTGAATCGTGCGACACCCAAAGATTCGCAGCCCTAGTGCTTACCCTGACCTCCCTAAAAAAATAGCACCAATTTGACATGTACTGTAACATATGCCTTTTTATAAGAAAAACACAGTTTTAGGTAAAAAAAAAATGTAGAAAAACAATACAATATATTTTTCTACAATTAACTAAAGTAGTTGTATAAAGTAATGTAATAAAAATGTATAGTATTTCCTCTGGAGGGTGGACTTTTACAGTATCCCCTTTCAGTTGCTTGTTTGTCAAACACCATGACACCATCCACAGCTTTTCCATACTTACATGGACAAATGTCCGCGATTTAAATATTATTTAAACATTCTTGGCTGTAAGGCTCATTCTGCTTCAGTATACTGCAGACAGGCAGTGCTATGCTGTAATTGCTTCAACAAGTTAGCTAGCTAGACGCTTGGTCATATTTTTGAGGATTTCTTTCTTTGACCTAATTAATTTCATCCACTTCTTCGTCTCAGAACTGTACTTCACTCTTAACTTTCTTAATTCTCATGGTTTATGGTTTGAGTTTATGTCGAACAAGCGTACAATTACAGAGGAGTGATAGGTGAGAGGAGTATTGCGGAAATAGATTGAACCTAATGACATGACTGGTTCATTTATCTTCTTTAGACCCATTTTTTTCCTAAATTCATTCTTGTTTCTAGTTATCGTTTTTATATTGACATTATCTTGATTTTGTATGTACTTTATGTCATATTTTATTCATTGTGAGACGAGCGGTAGAAAATGGATGGATGGGACTTTTTTGTCACCTATTGTTTGTCTTTGGTAGACTAATGTGTATATTATAGGCCAATGATCCTTTGTTTTATTTTTGCAAAAATATACTGTATGTCTATTTTTATATTGCTCTTTTATCTTTGGTTTGAACATTATTATGTAAACTCAAAGTTATTGTTTTTTTTTGTTTTTTGTTGTTGCTATTTTTGTATTACAACATTTTATTATTGATCACGTTATACTGCATTGTAATCTTTTGTTTTGTAATTGTGTGATGTTTTTTGCCTGGACCCCAGGGAGAATAGTCTCCCCTGCAGTGTAGAATAATGGAGATCCTTGATAAACTAAACTGAATTACATGATACATCACAATTTCCATTTTTTTCTTTTCAACATCTTGGAAAGTTATGTCCATCTGTAGCCATAAACTCGTGGCAGAGAGTAAGATTGGATGTTTTGGTGGATCTTACGGCGTTCACTGTGACATCTGTTACGCCAACCAATGGCGAAGATTTCCATCCATCCATCCATTTCTACCGCTTATTCCCTTTTGGGGTCGCGGGGGGCGCTGGCGCCTATCTCAGCTACGATCGGGCGGAAGGCGGGTCACACCCTGGACAAGTCGCCACCTCATCGCAGGGCCAACACAGATAGACAGACAACATTCACACTCACATTCACACACTACGGCCAATTTAGTGTTGCCAATCAACTTATCCTCAGGTGCATGTCCTTGGAAGTGGGAGGAAGCCGGAGTACCCGGAGGGAACCCACGCGCAAACTCCACACAGAAAGATCCCGAGCCTGGGATTGAACCCAGGACTGCAGGACCTTCGTATTGTGAGGCAGACGCACTAACCCCTCTTCTACCGTGAAGCCCTGGCGAAGATTTGTTACGCAAATTTTTGCTTCCATCTTACTTAAAGCACAATACTTAGCCGAGTGACAGCTTTTACCTCAAAACACTGTTAAGTTAATGTACCGCTGTAGTATAAGGCGTGTTATGCCCTGCTAAACTCATTGACCTTGTGCCTCTTGCTTGTTGCATTGCTATTTCTGTCCATACAGTATATTTGTGGAAGAAAACATTATCTTGTTTATCTTTCAAGTTCACGTACAAACATTTAACAGATGGTCCATATTTAGATGGATTGTATGATTCATAATTTTTTATGTGGTTATTGTTTTTTTCAATAGAATATGCCCTTTTCAATCCTAAACACACAATATGAAATGTTATAGCCTATCGAAGGAAATTCCTGGTGTCAACTGTCTTCCGAAGCACTTTTACAACAAAATTTGCCCTTGGTGAGACATTTAAGTGTCAATGTTTTATGCTGGGAAATTTAGAGCTTGTTGGAAGGCGCTGTGCACAAATGTTGAAGCTGAGGAGCAGTTGGAAGATGCATCGTGTCTGTCGTTCTCACTAAGCCTGGTATGAGCACAAAACCTGGACTTTAAGCAAAATGCACTAGAGATGGGATTTGATTCCAAGTGATGACATACAGCAGAAAAACAGAAGAGATCCTTAACACTAATCTTACCTCACATTTGTTTTACCATTTCTATTGGGCTCATTGATTTTATTGCAGTTATAGTCACATTCAATTGTATGCATTAGATATGTATTGTATATTGTAACCTGACCTGATGAACTATTATCCTATTATATGTGTTACTGAGGGCCGCTAATGTTTTAGGAATGATTCCCCAGTGATGCTGGAGTGACTGCTTCATGTCAGCGTTGGCCTGCTTAACCGTGTGGGTGACAGCTTTTAATTAATAGTCTTGTAAAAGGAAACCCGGAGAGGCCTTCTTCTCCATTGGCTGGCTCATGACGCTCCCAGTATTTGGGATGGTTTATTCATTCTTTGACCAGTTAGCCTTGGGTAAAAAAAAAAAGGACAACTAGCTTTAACCAATACCATATGCTGCCCATTGAGTAGCAAAAGACAAAAGCATGGTCTCCCGTGTGAGCCTAACCTGAGATCTCTGTGGATTTAATATCATGGCCGGTCACATGTGTAAGCCAGATAACCCACGAGAGCTCCACCTATGCTAAAGCACTTAAATTACAGACCCGGACAAGTCATGCTTGCACAGCAAAGCAACTCTTGAGTCCCACTTGAACCGTGTCCTGCATTTATATTGTGTTTTGTGTTACATGTCTGAATTTCCTCTCTGGGATTAATAAAGTATTTCTGTTTCTGATTCTGATGTGTGAATTGAATTAGCATATTTTCCATCAGTTTAGTGACAAACCATAAATTAAAAACCTATTTTAAGTAACAACTATTGTGGTCAGCAAGACTTGCACAGGTAACAAAAGCAGATGTTGAGTTACATGAGTTATATGTTGATTACATGACTTACTTTTTTTTACCAGTGTGTCTAGGATGTTTTTTTCATGTCTTACCATCAACAGTTCCTGCCCGACTCTTCTATTATGACCATGTTTGTTTTATGCATGATTATGTGTACAATTCACCAATCAGTCTTCTATAATACAATACATGTTTTGTTTAGTGTAATAGCAGCGATTATCCCAACACCCTGGGGCTTTACTCACTGCTGATAAATTTCCATTGGCTTAAGCAGGTACTATGAGGCGTTTTTTCAACCTACATTTTCATTAGTAATCTCAGCTATGGGTTCCAAGAATGCTGGCACCACATAATGTGGAAATATTCAACTTGAAATAATAAAAATAAGCGTTAGTTTACTTTGGGGCTGTGCATCAGCTCATTATACTCCACAATCTCAACCATTTTCTTGCTGCCCTCAGTGTCCTTTTATTCATTTGTGTCTACTTATGACACATGCTGTAAAATTATTATGGTAGAACCAAGGGATGGGTGATAATGCTTGAAATATATATTGCTATACATATTGTAGCCTATTGTGATAACAATATACAGTATATGTCGATATATTTTTTGGCATATAAATGATCATAAAACTTTTTCAAAATGGGTTACAAATGCCCCTTATTTGCCTGCTGATATATGTAATTACATATTGTGCCATTTCCAGTTATAAAGTTCTCTTTAAACTGATATTAATCTGATTGTTATTTTTTAATATTAATATTTGGCTACTTTATGTTGTAACATGGTTTTATCTACACTTCTGTTAAAATATAATAAACATTTATTCTTCTGGTATTTAAATTCAGTTCTACTTCACATTGGTTTTGAGTAGGGATGTCCGATAATATTGGACTGCCGATATTATCGGCCCATAAATGCTTTAAAATGTAATATCGGAAATTATCGGTATCTGTTTCAAAATGATCGGTATCGGTTTCAAAAAGTAAAATTTACGACTTTTTAAAACGCCGCTGTGTACACGGACGTAGGGAGAAGTACAGAGTGCCAATACACCTTAAAGGCACTTCCTTTACATGCTGGTCCAATCACATAATATCTACGGCTTTTCACACACACAAGTCAATGCAAGGCATTCTTGGTCAACAGCCATACAAGTCACACTGAAGGTGGCCGTATAAAAAACTTTAACACTGTTACAAATATGTGCCACACTGTGAACCCACACCAAACAAGAATGGAAAACACATTTCGTTAGAACATCCGCACCCTAACACAACATAAACACAACAGAACAAATACCCAGAACTCCTTGCAGCACTAACTCTTCCAGGACGGTACAATATACACCCCTGCTTCCCCCACACACACACCTCAACACTCCCCCAACCCTGCCCAACTCAACCTCCTCATGCTCTCTCAGGGAGAGCATGTCCCAAATTCCAAGCTGCTTCTTGAGGCATGTTAAATAATGCACTTTGTGACTTCAATAATAAATATGGCAGTCCCATGTTGGCATTTTTTTACCATAACTTGAGTTGATTTATTTTGGAAAACCTTGTTATATTGTTTAATGCATCCAGCGGGGTCTCACAACAAAATTAGGCATAATAATGTGTTAATTTCACAACTGTATATATCGGTATCTGTTAATATCGGAATCAATAACTAAGAGTTGGACAATATCGGAATATCGGATATCGGCAAAGAAGCCATTATCGGACATCTCTCGTTTTGAGTGATACTACTAATTTCAAGATTGTAGAATGTTTTAATTTTTGATCAAAGTTAAAGTCAGATAAACACAGGATGGCAGTATAACAATATATTTTATAAATATTCAAATATTCTCTTTTTAATATACAATATATTGAGCAACATAAGGTTAGTTAACAAAATAACAAAACATAAGCACAAACTACTATTGGCTCCAATTCAAATATTTTAGTTTTTGCACTTATAAAGTCAGGAACTTATTTCCTGAGCTTATAAACAATAACAATAACAAAAACATCTTAAAACTTTGTGTTTACATATAAATATTGATCTAATCCCTGGTAGTATACTTGATGTTGTTACTGTCAATTTTTGTATCAATAGACCCAACCCAGTTTACAGTGGGGCAAAAAAGTATTTAGTCAGCCACCGATTGTGCAAGTTCTCCCACTTAAAATGATGACAGAGGTCTGTAATTTTCATCATAGGTACACTTCAACTGTGAGAGACAGAATGTGAAAAAAAATCCAGGAATTCACACTGTAGGAATTTTAAAGAATTTATTTGTAAATTATGGTGGAAAATAAGTATTTGGTCAACTATTCAAAGCTCTCACTGATGGAAGGAGGTTTTGGCTCAAAATCTCACGATACATGACCCCATTCATTCTTTCCTTAACAGGGATTAGTCGTCCTGTCCCCTTAGCAGAAAAACAGCCCCAAAGCATGATGTTTTCACCCCCAGGCTTCACAGTAGGTATGGTTTTCTTGGGATGCAACTCAGTATTCTTCTTCCTCCAAACACAACAAGTTGAGATTATGCCAAAAAGTTCTATTTTGGTTATATCTGACCACATGACATTCTCCCAATCCTCTGCTGTATCATCCATGTATCCATTTTGTACTGTTGAAGTGTACCTATAATGAAAATTACATACCTCTGTCATCATTTTAAGTGGGAGAACTTGCACAATCGGTGGCTGACTAAATACTTTTTTATTCAAGAGCTCAAACTTTATTTACCATGGCTTCTGGTATCCTTTTACGGTGTGTAGTATAGCACATTGTCTCGACCTCCAGTGATAATAGTACGTGTAGGAAACATTGTTTATTTGCTGCAATCAAGACATGGATTACTAACTTAGAGGCTGCTTTGCAATGTGGAGTGACGTTTTCCGCTATGTTACTCGTGAGGACGTTACATTGCATTGAGGACATGTTTGTTTTTTTGTCGCTGTCAAATTTGCAGGAGGGGGCTAGAATGTGTCATCAACATGCATTATCACGATAAGAAGATAATATTAAAAGCTCTATCATCGACCTAAAGTATATAATTTATGTCGCATAATGGGCAGCACATTGGGACAGGGGCTTGTGCATTTGCCTCACAATTCAAAGGTCCTGAGTTCGATCATCGTGCTCGGGGTATTTCTGTGTGGAGTTTGCATTTTCTCCCCGTGACTGCATGGGTTCCCTCCGAGTACTCCGGCTTCCTCCCACCTCCAAAGACATGCACCTGGGGATAGGTTGATTGGCAACACTAAATGGTCCCTAGTGAGTGAATGTGATTGATTGAAATTTTTTATAGTAGATTGCACAGTTCAGTACATATTCCGTACAATTGACCACTAAATGGTAACACCCGAAAAAAATTTTCAACGTGTTTATGTTACGTCTGTTTGGCATCGTGGTTCCGGGTTTGATTCCCTCGAGGATGCGTCGAAATACAACACAGCAAAGGTAAGGTTTAACTATTTATTTGAATAACAAAAGGTGCTAGAAAACAAAAATACTGGAGGTAAGGAAAGGCAAACAAAAGACGCTAGCATGAAAGCTAGGATAAACAAATCGTAAATTAAACTGGCACATAGGCACACAAAGGGGAAAACCAAACATTTAGCATGAGAGCTAAGAATGAATAAAATTGCACAGCGTGAGAGCTCGCGAGAATACTACAGGAATTGCATGTAAGCAAAAGTGCAAAGCAGACGTACCATTGTGTGAAAACAAACTAGAGTCCCAGGCAGAAGAATGAAAAGAGGAAGGCTTATAAAGGGAAGGTGATTAACAGAGAACAGGTGTGCAGGAACCGGGAGTAACAGCTGAAACTAATAAGTAACCATGGTGATGCACTAAACGGGAAGTAAACGGATCAAACGGAGAATAAGAACAAAGATGGAAAAATAAACAATAATATGTGAAGATCCGAGTCACGGATCGCAACAGTTTAAGTCGGGGTCCACGTTAATCAATTCATGGTAATTCATGTGAGTGTGAATGTTGTTTGTCTACCTGTGGCGACTTGTCCATTGTTCACCCTGCTCGAATGCAGCTGAGATAGGCTGCAGCACCACCCAAAACCCTGAAAGGGAAAAGCGGTAGAAAATGGATGGATGTCGCATACTGTCAACATTACGCGATCCTGGTAGACCCTTGTTTCCATCTATTGTTTATTATTGCATGGTGTACTCTGGGCCGTGCAGAAGGGTTTTCAAGTGAGAAACTGTCAAACTGGTGTTGATAATTATATAATGTGTTGATGAAAGTTGATACTCATACCATATCATATTAATTAAGAGAGGAATTTACCTTACAAGTGAGCACAGACTGGGACGTTTACTGGGAATGAGCAGGTGGAATGTAGCTGGCAGGTCTGACCCTGATTAGTGCGACATGATGAGGGTCAAATGTGGGAGGGAGAATTTGTCCAAACCTTAAATATTTTCCTTCCCTTGGATGTGCTCTGTCCCATTTTTGCTCACCACTCCCCCTCCATCTGGAGTGAATAAAGTCAGAGACCACATCACTGGTGTTTGGCCCCAAGTCCCTTTTGATCCTTCCACCACCTTGGCACGCGGCCGCACAGGCTAAACAGAGTGCCCATTGTGCTCTCTTTTTGCTCTAACGCCCGCTTGCAGGTACAGTTTTAAACTAGAAAAAGCTTATTGTTTTTGTACCGTTTATTTAAATTCTGCCTCTCAGGGAAAGCTGTAATTTGCCTCAGCCATTTAGAGTGTAAAAGTATGTGGCTGTCATCATATCTCCCTTAGAGGCTGTGTTGATCTGAAATGCAAATACTGCTGTTTGATGCACTTCTCCCTTCATGAGCTTGATTTTGATTGCTTGCTCATCATTAAAGTCTGCATGGGTGTTTGCAAGTAAAGCTACATAACTACAGGACATATTTTGCTTATCGGTGTCTGTACGATCAAATCCTTGAAATAATGACACAAAATATTATTTCATCTTTTTTTTTAATGTTATAATTACAACATTTTCAGTGCAGAATGGGTACCACAATGGGATAATGCCCTGTGAGAAATGTTGTGATGATCTACTACCATGTTGTAAGGCAGTGCTATTTTCTAAACCAACTGGCGGCCCGGGGGCCAAATCCGGTCTGGGAATGACACTATACCGGCTCCCGACATTTTTGCAGCATATTCCAAAAAACATTACTGTTGTATAGAGTAACGTACACCGCAGTAAACACATTGGCAGATCTTTGCATTGACATTTTATATAACTGAGACCATCCTCAAGGCACCCCTTTAAAGGCCTACTGAACCCACTACTACCGACCACTGATAGTTTATATATCAATGATGAAATATTAACATTGCAACACATGCCAATACGGCTGGTTTAGTTTACTAAATTGCAATTTTAAATTTCCTGCGGAGCTTCTTGTTGAAAACGTCGCGGAAAGATGACGCGTGCGCGTGACGTCACGGACTGTCAGGAAATATTAGCTCAGCACCAGTTACGGCTAAAAGTCGTCTCTTTTCATCGCATAATTACACAGTAATTTGGACATCTGTGTTGCTGAATCTTTTGCAATTTGTTCAATCAATAATGGAGACTATAAAGAACAATGCTGTTGGTGGAAAGCGGTGGATTGCAGCTGTCTTTGGCACCGAGACACAGCCGGTGTTTCTTTGTTTTAACACAGAGCGGTCAAGCGAAGATGTTTTTCTACGTCATCCAGCATGTTTTTGGATGGGAAAATTGTGATATATATCTTACCGGAGACATCATTGGATTATTCGTCCTCCTGCAGTAGCTGTTTAAAAGGCAGCTGTGAGCTTGGCTCCTCGGCTTCTCTCTGAGACACTGCGTGTTCACCGCAGCCACCCGACCTCGAGGTATGTCTTTACAATCTCACTAAAACACTATTAAAACAAAAAGCAGATAAGGGATCTTCCAGAATTATCCTTGTAAATGTGTCTAATTACATCTGAAACGCTCACACTGCCGCCGCCCGTAACCGTCACTTTTTATTTTATTTTATAATTTTTTTGTTGTTGTAGTCCTTCGCTATCAATATCATCATCCACGAATCTTTCATCTTTGCTCAAATTAATGGGGAAATGGTCGTTTTCTCGGTTCGAATAGCCTTTGCTGCTGGAGGCTCCCATTAAAAACAATGTGAGGACGTGAGGAGCCCTCACCCTTGTGATGTCATCGTCTGCGACTTCCGGTAAAGGCGAGGCTTTTTTATCAGCACGAAAAGTTGCAAACTTTATCGTCAATGTTCTCTACTAAATCCTTCCAGCAAAAATATGGCAATATCGCGAAATGACCAAGTATGACACATAGAATGGACCTGCTATCCCCGTTTAAATAAGAATGTCTCATTTCAGTAGGCCTTTAAGTCATCTCCTTTTTAGCAGTTATAGATATTTTGTAATGTGATTAATTTAACTATGGTGTTGCTGTATCTTATTTACTTCATATGCAGTCAGTGGTCATTTCTTCAACTTTATTTACCGTATTTTTGGACCATAAGGCGCATTGCCATTGAGCGAGTCTATTCAGGTCTATTTTCATACAAAAGGCGCACTGGATTAGGGTTCATATTTTTTTTTTTTTCTAAAACAATTTAACATAACATAATGTTACTTAGATTATATTTTACAGACCATCTTCAAGTCGCTTTCTGACATCTGCTTCAGGATGCGATGTTTTGTGGGCGGTATTATTTACGTGGCTCAATTTCGACCGTGTCTTCTCCCCATCATCTTTGTTGTAGCGGTGTAGCGTGCAAGAACGGGAGTCAAAGAAGTGTCAAAATATTGAGCTACTTGTTTTAATGACATTCAGACTTTACTTAAATCAATAACAGAGCAGCATCTCCTCATCAGTGGCACACTAGTGCAATAACAACGCTGGAAATGTGTCTCGTGAAAAAACAAACGACTGGAACTCTCTAATAACTAAAGTTCCGTGGGTGAATTATGTAAACCCACTACACCCGTAGTTTTTAGCGCTTCCATAGCGAGACTACTAGTTAGAACTTAACGCTACTTTATATTAAAAATGGCAACAGCGGAGGATGAATGCCCTATAACAAGAAGATAGAGGGAAAGAAGAAACTTATCGACTACGGACTACAATTTGAAACATGCGCACATTTTCAGAACTTATGCAGATCCCAACTACACATCAGCATTTAAGAAAATTGTTTTTGCATAATATTGCGAAACAAAACGCCAGATAATATGTCTGCTAATAGGTGCCATTTTACAGTCTTTAAACACACACCATAATAATACTTGTATGTTGAATCACAGTACGTCTAAGTACAGTAGCCGTAATGTTCCGACAATCCATCAAGGAGTGCACCTTCATAGCTTACCAAAGTCATACTAAAGCGTTTTGACAGATTTTTGAGCGCCAAGTGTGATATTCTGTATTCTCAATGGAACATTTAAAGTTTTGGTGTGTTTACTGGCTTCATCTTGCAGTCTACACATATGTCTTACTGGTCACACTTATCATTACATCATGTATCAAATAAAATAGCTTTGAGGTTGGTAAGCACAATCAGAATTATAAGGCGGGTTATAAGGCGCACTGTCAATTTTTGAGAAAATGCAAGGATTCTAAGTGTGCCTTATCGTCCAAAAATACAGTAGTTATACTAGTAGTGTTGCTCAAGGTTCCATTTTAGGTAATCTCTTTTTCAATATTTGGGCTATTCAACTGGTGGCCCGCAAGTTCAGTTCAAACATTTTTGTAAACACTCCTTTAAAATCAAATGTTTACTCTAGAGGACGCTGATTCTTCGGAACTTAGCTTTCTGGAAATGTGGAATCCTGACTGTATGCCTAATAACCACCTCCATAAAAAGAAAATGTACTATATCAACAGCATCCATTAAGGGAGTGATGATGGTATATGTGAGAGTAAGCACATACAGTATATAGGTGTTATTCCCTGAGCAGATGCATGTTCAGTGCCTTGCTCAAGGTTTTAGCAATAATAGATTCACATCTAGCAAACATTCACAATTTATGTATTTAGGTTCATAATATTGAACACTTCTTCCTCCAGTCCCACCAATTGCCTGTAGCTTGGTTTTAATATGTCATTTGAATACGATCCCAAACTGCCTGACCTTATTATGAACAATAAATAGCTTCATATCTAATAATACTGATGTTTTGTTTTTCAGGTGTACGCGCCATCTCCAAACTCAGATGACTTTAACAGAGATTCACCCTCCTACTCTTCTCCTAAGCCCTCAAGCAGTATGTTTGCCAGCACTTTCTTTGGTAAGTGAGGTAGAATTTTTTTTTTTTAGATCGTGCTTTAAAAAATAGTACCGGTACAATTATTCATCAGTTAGAATAACAATTATAGGCTGCTTTTGAAGACTCCACTGACAGATTTATGCAGTTACACTGTTAAACTGAGGTCAGCACTCCATCTTTCCTGACCCTCCCTAGACATTAAAACATACTTGCTTCTTTGTTTTACTTATCTATTATCTCAGCTGTGTTCAGAACCAGGATCATGTTTCAACCTAAGCTTGGTGGATGATCCAGTGTTGAGGGTTTTTAAGGCTTCATTAAGTTTTGTGTTGGGTCTTCATTACACTCTGTGGCCTTCACTTGTGGGATTTTCTACACATTTTGTATCATTAGATGGTACCCACAGTTCATCTGACCCATGGAACTCCACCAATGGGATTAGTCAGCCCGGCTATGAAGGAATGCTCACAGGCTCTTCGTCTCACATGCCACAGTCGGGAAACTACAGCAGCCTGCACTCACATGACCGTCTGGTAAGACAATCAACTGTGGTCCCCCGCCCCAACCGAATGGATATGAACATGTTTAATACCAATTATACAGTGGAACCTCTAAAATCAAACACCTTCTGTCACGGTACACCAGTAAATATTTTTTCATTTTAGATTAAAAATAATAATAATGTTCATTTATATAATATGTTCCAGGGCACAGGTTCATCATTAAAGTGTAAAAATATGTAGCTCACAGGCAGTCAAAAATAAAAACATTTAAACACTCGGTTTTAACTAGACCTGTGGCGATTCTTCATCAGTGACATAAATAAATCTATTTCCGTGCCTTGCCTCAAGTGGTGGTGCTGAAAAAAATAGATTCACATCCGAATCAGGATTTTTATTTATTACAGTATAAATCTACATACATTTAAAAATATATATACATCTTTTTTTTAAGAATATATTTTTAAAATGGCTTACACATGTGCATCATATGTCTGCAGCCAAGAGGAGCTTTTGTAACCTGTTTTGAAAAAGGTTTTATTATGACATTTATACCAAATAATGTATTGCGAGAATAGGTTTGAATAGAGAATCATGATGAATTTTCTCTCCAAGAATCGGAATCCAAAAACAATTTTGTGAGTTGTTGTAAGATTCACATCCGCATCAAGCTGTCGAAAAAAGATAGCTGCACACGAAAAGATGCCACTAGTGGTGCTCTAATCGTTCGGCTGCCGATCAGTTGCTAACTGTAAATGCATGTTCATTAGGGGTGTCAAAAAAAAAATTCTAATTATCTTTTATCAATTCAAAAAATAAAAAAATTCGTTTTTTTCTTTTTCTTTTTTTCAATCTGTCCTTACCAGCCAGTCGGGCAAATCATTTTGTTGATGTAGATGCCCATATTTACTTAAGAAATGAGAAGTGTGTGATACTTCTCTTGGTTCCTTTTTGTATTTTACTTCAGTAAAGGTGCTTTTTGTAACTTCCTAAAATAACATTTTTTAAAGCAAAAAATATAACAAGAACACCACTAGCTAGTGACTATATTTACATAATTATGTAATTATAGTCGTAAGAGGGCGGGATATACTGTGCCCAAAGATTCACAGCCCTAAAGTCCATACACAGTGCGAGCCGCCTCTTCAAGTTGCTGCAATAAACAACATTCATTTCAAATGTTATTAGCAGTAAGGAACAAGCGAACTAGGTTAAAAATGCGACACACCGAGCAAAAGTGCAGCAGACTACCAGAAGCCATTCTAACAGCTACTATTGGAATCTCACCCGAGTCCGAGACGGCACGAATGACCTAGTGAGCCCTAAAAGGCAGATTGTTTCGGGTCACATTTCCAGTTGTATGACATTAGGGTCCTTCTTCCTTAAACATGTTTGCCATCACAGCTAAGATGGTATACATTGTAATTGAATGCAATTATTTAGATACATTTTACCTGCACATTTGCTGAACACAACAAAATGTACACGTAAAATCAGTCCTACTTCACACTTTCAAAGTCGAATGTGGTGGGTTTTTTCAGAACTACCCAGCACACTCCGTTTCCCCAGACGTCAATGCCAGCCTTCCTCCCATGTCCAGCTTCCATAGAAGCAACACAACCACCTCACCATTCGTCTCTGCAACACACACCCCGACGGTCAACAACGTAGACGGTGTCATGGGTATGTTTTAGTAGCTTAATGCAAATGTAGTGGCTCATTTTGAAGTCTGCTTTTTTCAAGGCTTACTGTGATTTGAATTCATTTGTCTTAATGTGTTTACTGATTGACTCACTCCGCACTTTAAAAGCTGCTGCAAATCGGGGGAATGCCACTGGAAGCTCGCGGACTGGAGACGCACTTGGCAAGGCTTTGGCCTCGGTGAGTTGCTATCACAGAATTTAACTGTAAGCTTAGTTTTATGTGATATCTGATCTAATAGAATCACAGTGGATTAGTGTAGATGTGCAATCTTTACCCTGAGCTAAATTCTGTGAGCAATTGTGCTTCTTTTTAGGTCAAAGCTTGTATAATTTTGAGCTTTACCGTCTAATGTACTACTCCTTTATGTAATAATCCACTGAGATTGCCTTTCTCCAATCCTTTCTGAACTCTTGGTGAATTAAATGAAAATCGTCATTTTAGTGAAATATTTGCAGGCTTAATATTCAAAATTTTTAACATAGGCCTGTATTTGTAATGAAATAGTTCTGTTAATCACTTGGGGACATGGCTCAATTGGCATAAAATCCTTTCTGTGCGACATTATTTGAATATCTGCTCCATACCATATTGGGCTTTTGTCCTGAATTCTGCTTTTATTTTCCTAAGCTCCTCCAACGGCAGCTTTTGATTTTTTTTGCATTGTCAATGTGTGAAATGACATATTTGTATTACAATAAAAACCTATAGTTTTCCATAACCAGTGCAGAGGCTGCACAGCTTTTTTCTGAATTACCGTGCAAAATATTAGTTTAGGAGTGGTAATAATAACATATTAAGTCCTTTATATTTTCAGACTCGACTCTATTAGCATGACAAAGCTGAAGTGAAATGGACACAGTTGGACAGGGTGGGGGTGATTGGGTGTAGCAGAGGTACTGGGGAGTTTAAAACTGCCGTGGCTCAACTCCACGGGCCACCCTTTGTAGAGCTTTTGTTCACCGCCCTTTTTAAATTTGGCCGCGCTTATTGGCCCCTCGCCGCCTGCGGCAGTGTAACTGATGATGAGGCGGGGCTTCATTTGTTCCAGTAAAATAAGTCGTGTTTCGCTTTGAATGCAGTGTCCTTGGCCATATATTGTTTGGTCAGAAGTCACGGTTATAAACTACTTGCTTTTGAGAAACTGCCTCATGTGTGGGGATTTTTGCTGTGTCTTGTTGGTATCTGACACAATGATGAGCATGTTATTAATCCTGGTTAGTTTTCGACGGACTTGCATGTCAGCGAGTGTACAGCAGGGATTTTCAACTCAGTTATTCTTGGGGCCAAATTTCCAGTCAGCTAAAGACTGATGGTCTAGACTTCTCCTTTAACTAGTATTCTTATTTTAAGTACCAGAAAATGTAAACAAAAAAACGATTTAGGATGTAAAAATGTCAATACAAAAGTATATATTTACACAGGTCATAGTTTCTCTATAACAGGAAAACTGTTTTTAAAAAATTGCTGCAAAAATGTTTGCGTCCCAAGTTTTACTGAACTCGGTCGGGGGTGAGTATCATGTCCTCTTCTGGCAGGATTTGCCCCTGCAGCTGACCTTGAAAAAAACAAGCTCTCTGACTGCAGACATGCTCAAATAGCCATTCACTCTTCTTCATTCTATTCAACACTTAGCGTTTGCCTGATACTCCATGCTGATTGAAAAACTAAAGATCAAGATTGACAAGGAGATTAATAGAGCATTCTATCATTACCAGAGAAGTCCAACACATTTTCCTTACAGCTCAATTTCTTCATGACTTCAAGAGAAATTTACATCTGTCTGCAGCGTTTTTTTTGCTAATTAGCAAGGATCCAATTATAACCTCCTCTTCTCAGAGACATGTTCCATTATGCACAATATCCTCTGATTAAAGGTTTACTTATACAAATCAAATCTTTTGAGGAGTTGAAGACACAATCTTCTTGTAATTGCTGTTATCTTAGAACTTTGTGTCCTCAGTGTAACCCAAATAGGATCCTCAGACAAACTAATGATCCTGTAATTAGTCTGATTGTCAACAAAGTTAACCAAGGTATTTATCCAAAGCCTGCCTGTTAAACATGAACCTAAACTCTTATGTGCATCATTAATTAAAGCTAATCAACACAAGCCTTTTGTTTTTATTTCTAATCTAATAATACATATGTCATATTTATTTAAAAAAAAAATTATGAATTTTTTTTGGGGTGTTTTTGTTTATTTATTAATTTTTTCATGTATTTTATTGTAATTTATTTGCCTATTTAGTTTAAGATCAAAAGCATTATTGTCTTTTTCCATAAGCTCACAGTGAGCAAAACATGAAAGTAAAAATTATTTATGGATCATTTCGGTAAAGCCATCATTTTTATGACATCTTTGCTCGTAAATTACTCACTAATTTATGACTTTTTTCTATAAATTGCTTACAGCTGTAAAACTTATGGTGCAACATGTGGCTATGTTTAAAGCAAAGTCCTTCTACTTCTAAGTGCCTCTCTGTTGTTTTCTGACCCAGCAGATTTACTCACCTGACCACACGAGCAGTAGTTTTCCCTCTAACCCTTCGACACCTGTGGGTTCTCTTTCACCTCTCACAGCCACAGCAGGCGCTGGCTCAACAGGGACTGTGGTGACGGCTTCCGGCAACGCGTCTGGAAGGCCAGGTACATACTTTATTTCTTTGGTAGGATGTCATGCATACCTATGACGGTACATCCTTGGATATGGCTCCAGTTGCTCCAGTGTTCCATAGGAAATCCTCGGGAGTTGGGGGGGGATCTTATTTTCCGGTTTAATCCAACAGTTATTAACTGAACAAGCATGTTTTAAGTTACATTTTAATATTTTTAATTGTTTTGCAAGTGTAAAAGCAGTTGAATAATGTTTATAAAAACAAAACTACAAAAAAAATACTCACCTCATGATTCTGCGAGACGGGAAGAAGTAAGGAAGTGGAAATAGAGGCCGGCTGTAGGCCAGTAGACTACACATCCCGTTTTTAAGTACATATACAACAATTTAGTATCGTAAAAGTTAAGAGCAATAAATTGTATACTCACCATGCCCATACCCACATGCAGAAGGAGACTACTTTGCCTCAGAGGTGATTTTAAACATAACTTATAGTTATCTATGAATGTTCTCATTAATCCAGGTCATTGTAATCTCAGGGAATTCAATCAATCGCAACTGGACTTGGTTATGTTTGTCTTAGAAGACGTTTCAACTCTTATCCGAGTAGGCTTCATCAGTTTGTGCTCATAGACTTTGATTGGTCAGATCTAGATCTATATTAAGCTTATAGTTGGTTTCATACTGTTCAGCTTATTAATGTTGTAATATTTTACTATGGAGCTAGAACAGAGACACTTGTACTTTTTTTGTCACAATAAGGATTTTTTCTTCCATGGTCATTCATCATCACAATTTCTTTCTTTCCCATCATTTAAACGTTACTTTGGTGGCAGCACAAAAAAAATGTTAAAATAATAAAAAAATTTAAAAAATAAATAAAATAAAAAAGAACTCTGGGCTCGTATCAGATTTATTTTGAGTCATAATGACTGTTGGACCATTAAGTAAATTTAAATTTAAGTAATTTTTTTTCCCAAATTGTACAACTTTAAAGGTAAACTGCACTTTTTTGGGAATGTTGCCTATGATCCACATCCACAATCCAAGCACACATACAGTATGTTTTTCTTTTTTCATACATTCTAACTCGTACATAAATGCAAGCAAAAGACCGCTTGCAATGGAGCCAATGGAAGTTGCTCTGTTCTGCCTATAAAGCGCTTAAAAACATCCAAACATATCCATCATGGTTTATATACATGCGGTAAGTATGTATGTAATGCAGTAACAGGCACATTTTATAACATGTACTATTAATGTATTTTACACATACACACGTCATGTTTGCTTCTTCCTACGACAGCATCACTGATTCCTACTCACAGCACACTTCATGTGAGCAAACAAACATTGAAACATCACTTACTGTACAATATCTGCTGTCACTGAGATGCCGACTGTTAGGATGTTGATGTACTGTTTTACACTTTAGATCAGAGATGCCAAATGTACAGCCCACGGGCCGGATCAGGCCCACCTTCAGGTTTTAGCCAGCCCACGACATGAGTTTGCTAAGTAAAAAAAAAAGAGCTGAAATGTTTGAATGAAAGTAACTGCTGTTCTGTTCTACTGTGGCAGTAGCAATTATTTGTATCCCCTGCCATGAGAGCGGGCATGACTTCAGAGGGGTTGGAGATACTGTACGCGCCGTGTCGACACTTGTATGTTTGGACACTAATTACGCTGCTTATTAGTGATAGTGTACAAAATGTAGATTGTTATGTTCATGCCTTGATTTTCAAATACTGTATGTTGTTGGTAATGTAACCTGTGTCGTTTCAACCTAAATACATGTTTTAATAATCTGTACATTTTGTGTTGTACCTATAACTTTATGGGCACTCATTTTCTGGGCGAAGATAAATATAACTAAATAATACAGGTATGTATAACCTCTTAACTTCATGTGTGATTAATGAAATGAGTCCAAATTAAAATGAATTAAAACTACCAGACTCAATTCCACCTATTTGACTGTTTAACATCACAATACAATAATGTATGGATTTAATGGTGGACGGCGTGGCTCAGATAGATCCAAGTTTGATTCCAGGGGTGAAGAAGCTCTCCTATGGCTGAGAGCTTGACTTCAGTTCAGTTCAGTTTCAGTTTATTTTGAACATGCATACGATACAATGTAATGCATCACACAGTTCCATTTGTTTCATTAAAGCACGTCCGAAAAGGAGTAGGAAGAAGCAGAGCTTATTTAATCCTACCCCTTTTCATACCATAGCAATTGTATCCCATTTCCTTGTTCTCTGTAACAGAACAGTAAACAAATAAATAATAATATACCATATGGTAAGCAAACAAATATTAAATACATAAATAAAATTTTTGTCTCAATAAAAAAAGGGTTGGTTGGCAACACTAAATTGGCCCTAGTGTGTGAATGTGAGTGTGAATGTTGTCTGTCTATCTGTGTTGGCCCTATGATGAGGTGGCGACTTGTCCAGGGTGTACACCGCCTTCCGCCCGATTGTAGCTGAGATAGGCTCCAGCGCCCCCCGCGACCCTAATGGAAATAAGCGGTAGAAAATCGATGGCTGGATGGGTTTTCAAGATGTTATTCATAATTCTTGTTCTGTCATTTTGTGAACACTTGTAGTTTGAACAGTCTCTTAAACTGAATCATATTGGTGCTTTGTTCGATTTATTTGGTGAATCCATTTCATAATTTAATTCCACATACTGATATACTAAAGGTTTTAAGTGTTTACCATGAATTGCTTAACGTGGACCCTGACTTAAACAAGTTGAAAAACTTATACGGGTGTTACCAGTTAGTGGTCAATTGTACGGAATATGTACTGAACTGTGCAATCTACTAGTAAAAGTTTCAATCAACCAATCAATGTTGGACAAGCATAAAAAGGTTTTAAATTAGATTTTCCTCTAAGGTTATATTTTTCCTCTTTCGTAGAGAAGAATTGTTGTACATTCTTGGGTAGCAGGTTATAGTTTGTTCTGGTCAATTGTACGGAATATGTACTGAACTGTGCAATCTACTAATAAAAGTTTCAATCAACCAATCAATGTTGTACAAGCATAAAAAGGTTTTAAATTAGATTTTCCTCTAAGGTTATATTTTTCCTCTTTTGTAGAGAAGAATTGTTGTACATTCTTGGGTAGCAGGTTATAGTTTGTTTTATACATCATTTTAGCAGTTTGGAAATGCACCAAATTGTTGAATTTCATTTTAATTGAATTAATTGTGATTTAATAAATAAAGGGATTTAATGCCTGAACCTTATGAGTTGATGCTCTGGCATTGTTAACACAAGTATTCAACTTTGTGACAACATTTATTGGTCAGAAAATACAAAATGTCATTCTTTTGGAGGCTTTCAAATTTGGAGGTTCGTCTGTTGTGCATCCCTAAAATATTCCAACATGTACAGTATGTATTCAGTTACTATAGATTTAAACTATCATTCTCCAGTCATTATCTATGCTCAGTCCACAACTGGCCAGTTAATCCACCTTTTTCCGTCTGGGTTGGGACCGCATGCAGTAGAAACATTTGTCTGGGGTTTTTTTTGTTATCAGAAATATTTGTCAGTGGACCTAAACAACAAAGAGAGGAGAGGGTGTCCAGCAGATTTAGTGGCCAGCTGCTCTGAATCTGCACATCTTACTGAGACACCATGTGATGCACATTGTGCAAGGTGCCCCAAAGTTGATAACAACTCCCCTGAATCTTAAATAAGTACCTGACTTTTTGTGTCCAGTATCTTTTAAGGAAGCTTCACCAGATGATTTCCTGCTGGTGACATATT
This sequence comes from Nerophis ophidion, assembly GCF_033978795.1. NCBI lineage: Eukaryota > Metazoa > Chordata > Actinopteri > Syngnathiformes > Syngnathidae > Nerophis > Nerophis ophidion. The sequence continues at coordinate 32,504,217 of NC_084612.1, forward strand.
TTGCCTAGAGCTGTCATGCTTGCCTGACACGAACTGCCATTACAACATTTATGTTTGCTTAGATTGAAATTTTTTTGGTCTTTTTTGAAGTGACTGAAATGGTAATGACAAACCCCAGAACAACAATAGGGAAATGAAAAGCACCGAGGCTATGGCTTTCAAGCTGCTTAAGGATTAAAAGATTTTTTTGAAGTGGGTTTGAATTACATCAATGAAAAGCTTTTCATATTTAGTTTTTGGACTGAGAAAAACATTCTAGGGTTTATAAAAGTGGCCTGTGACTCTTTGTCTATAGTTCCTTTTTAATGGACTATGTGGTCAGTCCTTTTTAATGGACTATGTGGTCAGTTCTAACGTCATAAAAAGAGAATGCACTGAAGACTTGTAGTGGCATAAAGCGAGAGGGGGAAAAAAGGGCAGACACTATGCAGGAAAGCCCTGTGTTTTTTTTTAATGGACAGTTGTGTCATGTATGGTAATGGACTGGTGACAGCTGTCTCTACCTATGCTGTCTTCATCCCTCAGCTGTTGCTCGGCCCTGTGGACAGCTGTTCTGCCAACACACACACAGGGCTGCAAATGGTCTCATTTCTCTGCCAGCTGGTAAAAAGTGTAGCTGTGACGCAGCAAACTCCAAGGATGACAGTGGCATTCAAATATTTTATACAGTAAAATGCATATAAGTACTGTGAGGTTTATAATGGAGTGTTTTAGTAAAACCTTGACATAACACACAATACCCATTGATCTTTAGGGTGTTTATGGTGCACTGCAGTACTCATAAGATAATAGATAAAAAATTAACCCTGTAGTCTTTTTGTGTCCCTCAGTCTGTGGTTCATGCCTCATTCATCTGGCAATAAGATGAGGCCCAACTAAAGTTCTATTCATCCATCCTCTCTACTGGAGTCTGTCATGATCCGCTACCCGGATCATGTATTTTGTGGATTTTTTAGTTTGTTTGTGCACTTCCTTGTGTGTTCTGTCACCATGGTTGTTTATTTGTCTCACCTGCTCGTTGTTTCCTGACGCGCACCTGTGTTTATTGATGACTTCCTTATTTAAGCCTGCCTTCTCCCTTCATTCGACCTTGATACTTTGTTTGCGGTAAGCAACTTTCACGTGGACGTCTTCTTTATTGTGGTCTGTGCTAAGTATCCCCTTAGCTTCCCGTGCGCTCGGCACGTTACTTTTGGACTCTCGACTCAGTGCTAAGCGTTAGCTTTAGCTTCTCGTGCGTTCGGCACGCTTTTCTTTTGTTTATTTCTGTCTGTTTTGTACCAGTGTTATTATTGTGTTTATATTAAAATCAAGCCCTTACCTGCAAGTCCTGTTCCGACTGGTCCTTTGCATCCTGGGGTGGACAAAACACCCATCATTATGCGTTTCCCTCGTGACAGAAAGGCTCAAGCTACTCTGACAGGCGGGACATAAATCTGGAAAGATAGTTCACAAAGCCAACCCACCGCTGGACCCCTTTAGCATCTGTGGGGTTCGGCATGTCCAGAACCGCCCTGACCTTGTCAGGGTCAGCCTTGAGGCAGACAGTGTGTGGCCGTGGAAAAGGACCTCCTTCACTCGGAACTGCAACTTTTTCAGGCTCAGCTTGAGCTTAACTTCTCTGCATCTGTCCATTCGGGAAATTAGGTTTGTTTCATGGTCGCGGTTAGCCCCATCGTCCGTAGAAGAAATACCTGGAGAAATGCAGGAAGATGATGAAGGTGCCCTTAATCACAAGTGTCTCAAAGGGATCCACAAGCCACAACAACATGCTTGGCTCAGACTTGCAGTGTGTATATAAAATGTTGATGATCTAAACACTAGACCACCTACTTAGTGGCCTAGTGGTTAGAGTGTCCGCCCCGAGATCGGTAGGCTGTGAGTTCAAACCCCGGCCGAGTCATACCAAAGACTATAAAAAGGGGACCCATTACCTCCCTGCTTGGCACTCAGCATCATGGGTTGGAATTAGGGGTTAAATCACCAAAAATGATTCCCGGGTGTGGCCACCTCTGCTGCCCACTGCTCCCCTCACTTCCCAGGGGTTGAACAACGGGATGGGTCAAATGCAGAGGACAAATATCACCACACCTAGTGTGTGTGCGACTATCATTGGTACTTTAACTTTGAAGTTTTTTTAGGGGTTTTGTAGGCTGCAACAGTGACTTCCATTAGCCACATCTTTCAAGCGTTTTTTATCATCTTAAAAATCCTAAAAAAAAAAAACTGTCTTCTTTCTTGTCTCTCATAATGACGCGGTTCCCTTTTAAGTTAACATGTCCGTCTGTCCTGTCCTATCCTGATTTGAAAATATCCCAAATGTATATTATTTATATGTCCAAATATACTCAACATGGAAAAGTTTTCGCCCGGAAAAAATAACAAAATTCCAAGTCATTTAAACAAAAAGATCCAATCTCATCCAATCTTATAAATTGTCAACTTTTAACAGTCAAATACAACCGTAACAAAACATTGTATAACAATAGGTAAATGAAATGTGCAAAACAAAAAGAAAAAGCAGCAGTCTTCGGTCCAGACTGGCTTTGATAAACACAAAGTGCCTTAACTTTTGTTTCCAACTGCTAATTTTCCTCACCTTTCTCGGGGCTAGTCTCTAATTATGTAGTAACGTTCTCACACTCTACCCTGTCTCCCTTCATCCTCTATGTGTACTCATGATTGTGTTGTGTGTAATACGTCTCTTGGCACCGTACATTTAAACAATTATGTGCAGCTTCAACAGAAAAACAGCAAAAAATGACTTGTTACTCCAAAAGAGCCAACTCTAAAAGCTGTATCGTTCGCTAGTAATCCATCACTACTATAGTGCATGAACTTTATTGAACCTACACAGCAAAAAGTCCAGTGTTGAATTAACTCTCAGAGTTGATTTTAACACTTTTTCAGGGTTTATATAGCTCCACACTCTCGAGAGTTAAATTAACACTTTCAAAATATTTGAACATTTTACACTCGGCCAGAGTTCTTCCTTTAACTCACAAAACAGAGTTAAAATAACACTGAATGATTAGACAAATAACACTGCTCTGAGTTACTTTTCTATATTTAGGTAGTGTTAGTTTAACTCCATGAAGTGTCATTCATTGACATTAATATAATGTTAAAATAAATTATGCAAATTAATTCCAATGAACATTATCATTTTCAACAATCATTTATTTTTGCCACACAGTCATTAATACAGTTGACCTAAAACATAATGAATGAAGGTAAAATGTACAAAATTTCATCTGAAACATTGTATGAACTTTGGATATCAAATGGTTTGTGAAATTTAAGCTCAGACATTTTTATTATAAACCTTTGCTCACTTTGTGATACCCTGAATGCATGATAATGACAATCAAAATTATCTGTGAATAGCTTGATTATCATAAAAAAAATGTGGTCTTCAACCAAAAGTATATCACGTATCTGACAAAAGACTGGAATGTCTTCTTCCATTGCACTGCAAACAACAAGCCCAACTTTATATTCATCAAAATGTGCTTTGAAAAGTTCATCAAATGCCCCAAGGGAGCGGTTTGCCTGGCATGGGATGAGATGCTTATCCATGGCGATGTAGAAGCTGTCGATCTTGCTCTTCTGACGGGCAACAGCGAGGAGGTATGGCTGCCGACCCTGCTGGTTGCGGAGATACTCCTCCATACTGCAGCATGACTTAGGTTGAGATAAGGAAACTAAGTATTAGACACCAGAATATTGTGCTGCCACAAAAAACAACATTATTAAAGTCATTATTCAAACATCCTCTCAATCTCAGTGCAAAGATAGGAATGAGTGTTAAGACTTAATTTAAGTTTCATTCACTTTTTAACTGCCTTCATTTTCACATGTGGCTAAGAACATGACACATGACAAGTAGTTATCACTTTCATAATATTACCTTATGAAAGACAACAAGTCTCTCAATGGCATCACATGCACTGATTTTTGGAGACTTCGGTCCTCCTGGTGGTGGTGGAAGGAGATGTATGAGCAACAACAGGGAGGCCATTTCATGGTCGTAAGCTGAGGACAAAGATTCACAAGAATTAACTCAAGAATTTTCAAATTTCCTCCATCTACTGTTCATATTTATTCCAAATATCAGATACATTTTCAGAGATACAGGAGATACTTTAAAACAAGAAAAACAAATAAAACTCACATGTTGCCTCATCACTTCCAATGGAACATTCTGCTGACTGTAACAAGCGCCGCAACTCTGGTGTTGAAGTAAGTCGCTTAGCCTCTTTTATGATGTTTGGTTCGAAGAACACATCCCACTTCTGAAGCAGTCTGGAGGATGTCTCATTATCAAATAGGAGAATGAAGTCTTGCTCCACCTTTAAGAAAGAAGATATTTAACTACCACCGAAGGAAATACTTTCAAATGTCAGGCTGCTCCAAACATCTCATTCCAAACTTACCAATCCTTTTGTATCCAAAAATTTTGGGACGATGGAGAGGATATCAGCACTTGTACCTGGGTCATTAACGAGCTTCTGACGGTGCTGAAATGCCTCTCTCATCTTCTGGAGAATCACGGAATTGTCTGTGGTGTGGTTGAGCAAAGATACTGCCTCTCGACAAGCATCCCCATCAAGCTGACTGTCGACATCGACAATCCTTTGGAACTTTGGGCCTCCTGAAGAAAGGTTCAAAGGGCTACTTGGTGGCGCCTCAGATCCACGCCAAATTTTCCTTTGGACTGTTTTCAGACGCCAAGAAATGTATCCTGTGCTACTAGCAGCATCATAGAAGTGTTCCTGAAATGAAAAAAGATTAAATTCATTATCATACTTAGTTCATGAGAATACTCATAGAATTCATATCAGTGCTATGCACATAGCATCAGGGCCAAAAATTGCAATTATTGAAATAAATGTTGATGCAAGAATGACATGAAAATAGTCATATAAATAATAAAAATAGGAATTACATAGCCTTTCTTGGTGTATGGATCCTTGAGAGACGGGAACAGTGTCACTATGCCAAGAGCATATTCCTCTCTGACTGCCTTAGTGGGGAGGTTTCTGATAGGAGATATCAAATTTTTAATCTAGATCCATGTAATGGCCATGTTGTTATCAAGCACAAAAAAATAGAACGTAAAAACATACATACCCATGACTATCAATCATGTGAGCCACCAGTATGTTGACCATTTGTCGTCTTGTGATATCTGTTAGGGTTTCTGTTGTTTGGTACTCCTGAAGTACTGCTTCACCGCCAGACTTGTCTTTTAACACAGCTTCAATCAACTGGTAAAAAACAAAAACATGAAAATGCAAAATATGGTGATAAACAGCTATTCTTGACACGCAAAAACTGTTTTAATGTGTAAAAAAACTCAAGAGAATCAAGCTTTGTTCAAACCTGTTTAGCTGATGTTGCATCATGCTTATTCTCTTTTCGCTGTCTCTTGTGAGGGATCTCATCCATGGTAAGAGTTCCGCTTGAGTTGAAGCTAGAGTCAGAGATCTCAGATGCAGAGGACAAGGACAGGTCTGAAAATTCTAAAGGAATAAAAAAAAAAAAAACATTTGATAATTTTATTCAGTAGTGTACAGAGTGCCTGATAATACATGATTTTATATCTCACCCTGGCTTGAGAATATTGTCAGCACCACATTGCCTTGTCCAACCAGGTCGCTGAATATTTCCGCATCAACTTCTGTCCCTGTTGCATCCTTGTACATAATGCTTGCATCGGGTGGCAGGCAAAATCTCTCAATGACTGGAAAACAGTATGAGAAAATTGTGATTTATGTGCATTATGTGCAGTGTCATTTGTCTCACAGCAAATGACTGTTCTAGTTAGATGGAGTCATTCACTGCTGATTTTTTTCCCTCAAGTAACCCTGACACTTCTTAAGTCCAAATTTAAAAGTTAAGTATTGGCTTTTCTCAGTTAACTGTTCTTGTGTATAAAATGCTTTACATTCTAGGTGGCGCACATGTTGAGTAAATTATCCCCATTTATAAAGGAATCTGCTTCAGGCATGTAAAGACACCAGAGTATACAACATGAGGTTTTTAAAGAAAGTGGGTCTATTTTTAAACAGTTTTTAAGGCAAGATTAAGTAAATTGAAACACCCTTTTCATGGAATTGGAGAAAGTCCAACTGTCCCTAAACGTCATCCAGCTTCACATACTTCTGCTGTTGGTTGTACTTCACCTGGACCAGCATCTTCACTGAGACATGCAAAACATATTAAAGAAAGTAAATATTTAAAGAAAGAACAGTTTAGAGGTCAATGTGTCACAGTAAAGGATAATATTTGTTAATATTTTGCAGGGGCCTCAATCAATAATTTTCTTTTTCATTCCTAAATGATTGCTTATATATAATATATATATATATATATATATATATATATATATATATATATATGTATATATATATATATATATATATATATATGTTTATATTTATGTATACATGAGACAGAGAGAGGGAGAGAATTTTGAAAGGGATCACAATTGAATATTGTAATTAAAACTAAATGTTAGAGCAGTAACAGTAATTTCTACAACAGAAAAGTCACAATATACTCTGAACAATATCTCACTGGAAACAAGTCATTTTAATCATATTCCTGTTGTCACAACTTTGAATAATTTCAAAATAGGATTAAAAACAGAGCAAAAAAGAAAAAAAAACATTAGTTATTCTTCCTGTCCTATCTCTTTCCTCCTTTCTCAACTGTTTATGTGGCAGTGAGGGCTGGTTGGCTCTGCCAGCAGAAACTTTTAACACAATCATGGTTAACAGAAAGTATAAGGACAACGACTGCTAGATTGTTTGCTACAGCTTAAAGATGAGCTAGCATGCTGTGCCAGATGATAAATGAGAGATGGAGGAGCAAACGGATTAAAAAGTATTTCACATGTTTGCGCAGGTTTTACAGATGTTTATACTCGAGGAGGTTTTTCTTCACATACAGTACTTACAGTTAGATGTCGTCCAACTGATGTTACAGTTACTGTCATTTCACGGGATCCACCGTAACCTCTGCTCTGCTGCTCACTGACGTGCGTGTGTTTCTGTGCCCCTGAGAACAGAGGAGGAGAGGCTGCAGCTATATTAATTTGTACCAAATCAAGAAATAAACTAACAATCAGTTCTTACATTTATATATTCCTAGGTCATGACAGATTCAGATGCTTGTAAAGGCCCTGGTATGAATTAAATACTAAATTAAATTAAATCTCATTTAATATTTAATACAATATGTCCATGACCCAGTGAATACCCTGATAATAAATAACACCAAAACTTTAAGAGTAGCAATAAATGAACCAGTAACTACTGAGCTTATCCCTACGCAGACAAAATTGGACAGGAGAAACATGTCTCCACAGGTTTTTGCAGTTTTTTGAAGTTTAGAGTGTGAGGGACAAAATAACAAAAGCCCCCACAACTGTTAGTTCCAGCCTTAAATAAGATTTTGTACAGTAAAAACTTTGTTTATCATGGCTTTGAGGAAGTGACTTACTATCATTTTTAAAGTTTAAGTGACTTGCTACTACTGTCTGCTAGCTTAGAAATGCAAGCTAATAGCATGACCAATTTTGCTGTTCAGAACTGGTGACAAAAAAAGCTTAGTTGCTAAAACACATATTCTCCATACATGTTTTATTGTACATGCTACATTTCACAGCATTAATTTGCAGCTGTTTCAGTAAATTTGATTAAATTGCACTTACCTTGTGGAACTGCACGAGAGAAGCGAAATGGTTCCTATTGTCTCTTTTCCCTCCAACTGAAGTGAAATGCAGGGCGGGGCTTAATTGCATCTCAGCAGAGTTAAACTAACTCATGAGTGATCAACTCTGTCAAATAACTCAAGCACTGAACACTAATTAAATCAGAATGTGTTAAATTCACACTTTGGGAGTTGAAATTAACACGGAAATGTTTAACCCTGAAAATTCAACACTCCAATTTTTGCTGTGTACATGGTTGACACATTGCCTCAATCACAAACCTTGACTAAGGCCATTTGTCAGAGTGCACTTTTTAATCCCTCAAATTAGCATTTTAAATGGCATTATGAGGTAATGTGTTAAAAATCACATTTGTCACCAGTCATATTCTTCTCCATCCTTCCTGTAAACTAGCTAGAGATGGAGGAGATGAAGGTGGGCGTTGGACAAACTCATGTGTCAGGGTGCTGCACAGCCATCAAGAAGTGATGCAATTGGGTCTTTGTTGACAAAAATATCCCCCCGTATCAAGTCGACTACAGGAAATTGGGATGTCGGCGTGTTATGACTGTTATCATGCGTGTCAGTTATGTGTAGTTGGTGAAGGAGGACAAAGCTATCAGACATGTTGATGGGAAGCAGAAAAAGCTGTATCACTCAAGAACTGACCTAAAGTGCACCTCTGTCTCTTCGCTTAGGCACAAACCAGTGGCCTCGTGTTAGTGGACAGACCCCATCTTCTCCAAATTATGAGAATTCGCTTCACTCACTGGTAAGCCTCTTTTTCTTTTTCATCTGGATGCGATAGCTCACTTTAGATAAGTTACCAAGCCTGCATGACAATGAGGTCCCTGTGGAGGATGACAGGGAGGGTCGAAGGATAACCAAAGGAAACAATACCTGTCCCCTGGGGTTTGCCATCCGTCCTCCACCCCAACAGTCAGGATGGGGTTGACAGTTTAGGGAGGGGCTCACTTGAAGGTGGCAGCTGTATGCTGAGCTACTTCACCAGGATTCCCTTGCTGCCGTGCCACAGATATCATTTCAGCAACGAGATGACATACACAATTCATCTAATGACATATCGTCTTTATCTTAAAAAAAAAAAAAAAAAAAAGGATTAGTCAAAGTTTCCAAGTAGCGAAGTTAGAATGGACTGGGGACTTTGGAAAGCCCCACGACTTCTAGAATTAGCCAGAGCAACTGTTTAAACATGCGAGTTGACGTTTAGATTTTAGATTAAATGACTAGCTAGTGAATTGGGAAAAGTTGGCCATATTACACAATCTTAAAACCTTGCTGTTAAGCCACTATGTTTCCACTTACAAACCCCGTTTCCATACGAGTTGGGAAATTGTGTTGGATGTAAATATAAACGGAATACAATGATTTGCTAATCCTTTTCAACCCATATTTAATTGAATGCACTACAAAGACAAGATATTTGATGTTCAAACTCATAAACTTAATTTTTTTTGCAAACAATAATTAACTTGGCTGCAACAAGTGCCAAAGTAGTTGGGAAAGGAAATGTTAACCACTGTGTTACATCACCTTTTCTTTTAACAACACTCAATAAACGTTTGGGAACTGAGGAAACTAATTGTTGAAGCTTTGAAAGTGGAATTCTTTCCCATTCTTATTTTATGTAAAGCTTCAGTCGTTCAACAGTCCGGGGTCTCCGCTGTTTTATTTTACACTTCATAATGCGCCACACATTTTTGATGGGAGACAGGTTTGGACTGCAGGCAGGCCAGGAAAGTACCCACACTCTTTTTTTAACGAAGCTACGCTGTTGAAACACTTGTCCTGCTGAAATAAGCAGGGGCGTCCATGATAACGTTGCTTGGATGACAACTTATGTTGCTCCAAAACCTGTTTGGACCTTTCAGCATTAATGGTGCCTTCACAGATGTGTAAGTTACCCATGCCTTGGGCACTAATACACCTCCATACCACCACAGATGCTGGCTTTTGAACTTTGCGCCTATAACAATACCGAATGGTTATTTTCCTCTTTGTTCTGGAGGACACCACGTCTTCTGTTTCCAAATATAATTTGAAATGTGGACTCGTCAGACCACAGAACACCTTTCCACTTTGCATCAGTCCACCTTAGGTGAGCTTGGGCCCAGCCAAGCCAGCGGAGTTTCAGGATATTGTTAATAAATGGGTTTGGCTTTGCATAGTAGAGTTTTAACTTGCACTTACAGATGTAGCGACCAACTGTAGTTACTGGCAGTGGTTATATGAAGAGTTCCTGAGCCCATGCGGTGATATCCTTTACACACTGATGTCGGTTTTTGATGCAGTACCGCCTGAGTGATCCACAATCCGTAATATCTTCGCTTACGTGCAGTGATTTCTCCAGATTCTCTGAACTTTTTGATGATTTTACGGACCGTAGATGGTAAAATCCCTAAATTCCTTGCAATAGCTCATTGAGAAATCTTGTTCTAAAACTGTTTGACTATTTGCTCAGGCAGTTGTGGACAAAGGGGTGTACCTCGCCCCATCCTTTCTTGTGAAAGACTGAGCATTTTTTGGGAAGCTGTTTTTATACCCAATCATGGCACCCACCTATTCCCAATTAGCCTGCACACCTGTGGGATGTTCCAAATAAGTGTTTGATCAGCATTCCTCAACTTTATCAGTATTTATTGCCACCTTTCCCAACTTCTTTGTCACGTGTTGCTGGCATCAAATTCTAAAGTTAATGATTATTTGCAAAAAAAATATTTAGCAGTTTGAACATCAAATATGTTGTCTTTGTAGCATATTCAAGTTAATATGGGTTGAAAATTATTTGCAAATCATTGTATTCCGTTTATATTTACATCTAACACAATTTCCCAACTCATATGGAAACGGGGTTTTTTCTTCACTTGACTTAGAATTATTGATTGATTGAAATAGTCTGTATAAAATACAACTGGGGTGTCAAACTTGTTTTTAATGAGGGCCACATAGCCATTATGTCTGCCCTCAGAGGGCCGTTTTTGTCACAGTCACAGTATTAACGTATAATAGCCTCATTACACAATTTGCAAAGGCAACTGCTGTTGATTGTTAAATTTTTTACTAACAAATTGCAGGATAACTTGCTTTTAAATTGTAAGTAAAGATGACAAGCAGATATTTAAGTATTCATTTGCCTGGAACATCTTGTTGCACTGCGATGAGGTGGCGACTTGTCCAGGGTGTACCCCGCCTTCCGCCCGAATGCAGCTGAGATAGGCTCCAGCGACCCTTCGCAACCCCAAATGGGACAAGCGGTAGAAAATAGATGGATGGATCTTGTTGCAGTTGCATGCAGTACATCCAAAATTTAAAGAATAAATCGATTGGCCAAAAAGTGTTTTTTTTTATTTCCAGCCTATCGCATGACACATGTATATAAAATGAGGCAGCGGGCCAAATACCAGGCCATATTAAATGATATAAAAATGACCTAGTGGGCCACATTAAATGTTGTGGTCACATAAAATGAAGTGGCGGACCACAAAAAATTATGTAGCAGGCCAAATACCAGGCCATATTAAATGATATAAAAATGACGGAGTGGGCCGCGTAAAATGTTGTGGTCACATAAAATTATGTGGTGGACCACAAAAAAGTATGTAGCAGGCCAGGTTAAATTAACCTGACTATCGCCAGATCCTTGTAGTTCGCTGAGCTCAACAAAAGGATTTGAGAGTTCTCAATAGGAGATGTATTTCAGAAGGCGGGGCTTTGTAAAAATATCAGTCTATGTGATTGGATAAACCACTTGTCCGTTATCTTGAATGACATGCTCCTTCAACCGCTCAAATCGAAATCAACCCGTGACGCTGATGAGAGCGACGCTGGGAAATCCAAAACTGAACAGCCGACATTGGATAACGACCGAGCAAAAAGTTCAAAACCGTTCTCTGTTCATCTTTTAAAGAATTCATATTCGATGGATTCAACAAAACCGTTGCAATAGCAGATGTGTGTCAAACTCTGGCCCGCGAGCCAAATTTGGCCCGCCGTGTAATTTCATTCGGCCCTTGAAGTAATATCAAATTAAGATTACAGCTGGCCCGCCGGTATTATACAGGGCTGGTGCCGCTGTAACAACACATTTGCCAACCCTCACGATTTACCTGAGAGACTCCCGAATTTCACTGCCCCTCCCGAAAATCTCCCGGGGGAACAATTCTTCCGACTTTCTCCCAATTTCCACCCGGACAACAATATTGGGGGCGTGCCTCGAAGGCACTGCCTTTAGCGTCCTCTACACCCTGTCGTCACGTCCGCTTTTCCGCCATACAAACAACGTGACGGCCCAGTCACATAATATCTGCGGCTTTAACACACACGAATGAATGCACTGCATACTTGGTCAACAGCCATACAGGTCACACTGAGGGTGGCCGTATAAACGACTAACACTGTTACAAATATGCGCCACACTGTGAAGCCACACCAAACAAGAATGACAAACACGTAAGACACGTAATACCCAGATTCCCTTGCAGCACTAACTCTTCCTGGACGCCACAATATACACCCCACCAAATCCGGGCCCCCCAATTTTTATTTAAATTTGATTTGATATGCCATTGATATTTTTGAATTATTATTGTTAGGTTGATTGGCAACACTAAATTGGCCCTAGTGTGTGAATGTGAGTGTGAATGTTGTTTGTCTATCTGTGTTGGCCCTGTGATGATGTGGCGACTTGTCCAGGGTGTACCCTGGCTTCCGCCCGAATGCAGCTGTGGTTTGCTCCAGCGACCCCAGAAGGGACAAAATGGATGGATGAATAATTTGAAACTCGACTTTGCCTGTCACTATAAAGTTATATAAGCCTTGCTTGTTCAATATTTAATGCAAAACTTGTTTGGATCCCTCTTAAAAGGTTAATTTGTTCAATCTTGGCCCGCGGCTTTGTTCCGTTTGAAATTTTGGCCCGCTCTTTATTTGAGTTTGACACCCCTGCAATAGCAGAATCAATGTCAGCACACAACTCCTGGCTGCGTGATGCCATTGTTTTTTGAATCAAACAGACGCTTCGGCGCTACGTAACATCTATGAAATCCCGGTCGGCGATCCTGATGGGTTCATTATTTTTTGCTATTTTGAAGGAGTTTGCATTGCCCTCGATCCCAGATCCTTGTGTTGAGCTCAGCGAACTACAAGGATCTGGCGAGAGTCAGGTTAAGGTTAAATGACATGGCACATAAAATGATGTGGCCACATAAAAGGAAGTGGCGGACCACAAAAAATTATGTTCCGGGCCACATTAAATGAGATGACTACATAAAGTGTTGTGGTGGGACACATTAAGTGATGTGGTGAGCTGGATCTGGCCCTTGGGCCTTGAATTTGACACCTGTGCAATAGAAGGATCAAAATACAAACTTTTATCAAAGATGTTACGCATTCTAAGCAGATGATGTGGAATAAAAGGGAATGTGGGCGCTGGAGCACACATCATATGAATGTTGTAAGTTGACATGTTATAATAAGTAACAATTATCGGTACTGTCATTGGAGATTTTGAAAGTGCACACAAAAACACTTTTATCCTTACAAAGTGATTGTTCAGCAAATCCAGTTTTTTTTCTTCTAAACAGCACTATCTGTCTTCTTAGTGTATATCTGCTCTCTTCATAATCCTGTTCTTATTCATTTGACTTTGCCAGAAAAACAGAGTTCATCAGCAGTTACATGAGCATCTTCAGGATGCCATGTCTTTCTTAAAGGATGTCTGCGAGGTACTACTGCCCTTTGAGATAAAATCCTCTTGTCTATTACACCTTCAGTATGTCGCACCCATTTTTGGTTTCTCTCATAAAATCAACTTTCACTCCTCATTCCTTACAGTGAAATGCAACTTTGATTTTTTTGATTGCCTTTTTGTTATGTTGTTTTATAAGCCATTCCCGTTTGTCGTAATCTGCTTCCGAGCAGATGTTAAATCCGCTGTTTGTGAATACTATTCCGTTTCACACAAGCAAGTTGATGTAATCATGCGTTGAAATTTTCTTTATTTTTACTTTTTAAGTCCATGCCATCCAATCACCGATTTCAATTTCTGTCTTAATGTGCTTATACTAAGCTGATCTCTCCTTCTTTTCCTCCCCTTTCTTTCCCACACCCTGACCTTCCAATCTACAATCCCTCCGCTCCCCTCAGTCTCGAATGGAAGATCGCCTGGACCGTTTAGATGATGCAATCCTTGTTCTGAGGAACCATGCAGTGGGCTCCACTGCTAGTTTACCTAGCGACATCCACAGTTTGCTAGGACAAGCACAAAATGGGCCAATCTCAGCCATTGGAACAAGTTTTCCTGCTTCTGCGTTGGCTGCATGTCGAACAGCCGCCATGGTATGAAGAATATTTACATTTTTCTATCTGCTTGATTAAGAAATTGCATGACATGCTTGGAATACATCAGGGAAAACAAAAATACTCTGTGTAACCGCATTGAGCAAAATATTCCATTGCAATGTGAAGAAAATACATTTCACATAGTTGAGTTCATCGTGACATATTTCCCATGAATTGCTGGCGGGAGTTGTTCTGCTAAGTACGCAAATATTGAAATCTGACATATTCGGGTAAATTTCAGCTTACTTTACAGACAGTAAATGTTAATGTGAATTATTTTGGGTATATTTTGGCAAGATATGACACTAGAGACTAAATAATTGTGTTTCAAAAAGTCCCAAGTCTAAAATAATTTTTACGAATAAGCAATGTTTTTCATTTATACTATAAGTAACTAGGATTGTTGTAATAGTGAAACTGATAAGAACATAGCTGCAAAATATTCAAAATACAACTCGAGATGTCAAAAGATTACATTTTTAAATGATTACATTTTTTAATCAGATTAATTGATTAAGGCTGCTGTGGACTAATTTCAATTAATTGCGATAAACATAATTTCTTTTTATTCTATATTAATCTTGTTTCATTTTGCATACGTCAAAGAGACTCAAGAAAGAACAGACTATATATGCACTTAACCATCATGATAATGTAAAAAAAAAATATCTGTTTTTCTAAACAAACAATACACATTAATGTAGACCTAAACAGTGCTGTACAGTTTGACAAATTTGATCGCTAATGCGACTAAAAATAGATTGTGCAACTTTTTTTTAAAACGTGTCGCACATCTGCGAAAAGGATTTTCACCCACTGCATCGCATTTTTCTCCTAAAAGAATTTCATCCAAATTTTCAATTTTTCGCTTATCTGTATAGCATGTTTGAAGTCAATTTAAACCATGACCATTGAAAAATTGGACTGTGATTGGCGCGAAAGTGTTGATCACTCGTGCTTGCTCAGTCTGTAGGAATTGTATTTTTAGCTTGTGAGTTAATTTTTACAGAAAAGTTGTTAAGCACCATGCTGTGACAGTGACGCCAAATGTGACTGCGACACACAAACGCACTGTGTTTGCACTAACACTGCACTTCCTGTGTAGGATGACCTCCCCTCCCTATGGCACAGCTACAGGCTTTTAGACTGGTGTCATCCAGACCAAAAGGCCCCTCCCCTTCTATCGCTTCTTTTTAACAAGCAAGGAAATCTGAATGCTTGGAAGCGTGCGTCTGCACCCAGTGCCTCCACCCAAACAGAGCTCCTCAGCTGTATGGTAATTAGGCCCAGCAATGAAAATGGCAGCCCTCTTTTCTTGCCAAAACCCCAGCTTTCCACTCTTCTCCTCTTGTTTATGCACCTGTTGAGGGCACCACAACTATCAGCCCCAACACTGAGGAAGGGGATGGTCTTGGGGTAAAGGAGTTAACAGTGGCCAACAGTGACAGGGTATTACATAAACATTTGAAGAAAAGAAAAGCGGGCAGATACCCTGCAACTTCAGCTTTTCTTTCCAGGTCTTTTTTTGCATGCAAAAAGAAAACTTAAGAACAAATGGTAAACATCTGAAGTCATGGACAGTCTGGTACTGCACACTGGGTGTTGACTATGTTTTAAGTATGACACAACAACAAGGATATGTAGTAACTGGGCAGTTGGCTCAGTTTGACATTTTTGAAAGTGAACACCAAAGAAATAGTCTTGGTTGTGATTACTGACAGTCTCAAGTAAGCCGTGTCTCATACTGTTTGGAATTGCAAACTTGAATGACTAAGTAGATCCCAAACTGTTTTCCACAAAGTCACAGATAAAAGTTTGTTTTTGGAAAACATTTTGAAACCATATATCAGAAATAATCAACTAAAATGTTTTAGGGTTCACATTCCCAGTGAGCTAAGGACACAAAGTCACAGATAAAAGTTTGTTTTTGGAAAACATTTCGAAACCATATATCAGAAATAATCAACTAAAATGTTTTAGGGTTCACATTCCCAGTGAGCTAAGGACCGGGGAGCCGGACTTCTCCCTTCACTTTTATTCTTATTTTGTTATTCCAGAGAACCAGCATCATCTGCAGTAGACATTTGATTTTAGTATAACTGTTTTGTCAGACGATTTGTCCAGGGTGTACCCTGCTTTTCGCCCGAGTGCTGCTGGGATAGGCTCCAGTCCCCCTGCTACCCCGAAAGGGAGAAGTGGTAGAACATGGATGAATGAATGGATGAATGTTTTTTCAGAGTTAGATACAGTTTAAAGAGAGGGCTTAAAGAGGTGCCTTAAGGAATGCCTCAATAATGTAAATCCAGAGTTTGGACCTGAGTGTTCTATGTTTGGTGGCAAGGTTAAAATGTCAATATAAGGATCTGCCAATGTAGTTTCAGTTCCTCTATACAACAGGCGCACACCAGGTTTTCCGCGGGGCATTTAAAAGCGTTAAGTCATTAAATGGATTTTGCAAAAATTAAGGCCTTGAATGGCATTAAAAAGCATTTAATGCGATGTCCGGAGGCATTAAAAATGTAATACACTTGTAGGACTTGGTCAATACGTCAATCCATCAATTATTAAATGAAAATTGATTTAAGAATGTTGCGGCCATTGATAAATTGCTACGTCCGTTTGTGTGTTACTTTTCTTCGTGTCTGGTTTTCAAACTAGATACAAGAGGTCTTATAAGCTCCGAAAGCAAGAAATGTGTTGCCTCCATAGCGGCCACTCTGCTGGACGGCAGAATCCAACAGCTTGGGTGCCCAGAATTTGCCATTCTTTCATAACTGGAGGTGTGTGGTACTTAACTCTGACACCATGTCATGTTTCATACACGCCTCGTTTATTTCAGTCTCCAGTTCAACACCCAGTAGTTAACTTGGCTAACATTAGCAACTCTTGTGACCTACAGTGGCCTAGGATGGACAACCAAGGCAAATTTCACAACAAACAACTCTTTTTCTCTGACATTCCGACAATAAATGGATTAGAGTTCCTTCAGCTCCCTGACACCTTTTACATCACTTGCTATCTACTGTACCCATTTTAAACAATGAGAGGGTGTGAAATATTAGTTATTCAAGATGTTAAATTGACTTACCGTAGTTTATTTGTAATGCATTTAAAGGGAGTATTAGCGTTTTCCTCAAATATCATTCCTTAACATGTATTTTTCAAAAAAACTTTCACTAAATTTTCCATTTCTGAACACATGCATCATTTGCAATCCTAGTATGATGTTCATTAAAACCTTTTAACTATTTTTAAAAATGGTATGCTGATTAAAAAAACAATCCTCCAATATGTGGGGATGCATTTTTAAAAATAGGTATATATAAAAAGTGTTGCCTCCATTTCTGGGTTTATATATATATATATATATATATATATATATATATATATATATATATATACCCAGAAATATTTTTTAAGTTTTATCTCTTTGAATCATGCTGTAATATATATATATATATATATATGTATAGATGGCCTAAGTGCAAATTTTGATTTAAGATACAGTGTGATGATTCACAGACAGAACCTTTTACATGGCCATTGTCTACGGCTTGTGCTTAGAGTCAGATCACTGGATACTACTACAGAAATATAAATGAATACAAATAAATTCTCAGATGAAACAGTCTTGCGAGCCAATTCTCACTCACTAGATTGTAAAAGTTAATGCAAACTATTCAAGGTTATCATTGTCAAATGCTAACAATTGAGTGTGTATACCATTTTTGTAATGTTTTGAATAGTATATGTAACGACGTGGTTGCATGTTTATGGGCGGGTCGTTCTCCCAAGATGCAGCAAGAAACTCCGGCGGCAACGTGCAGGTGAGCCAATGATTTATTCGCCTAAATCATTCAGGCAAAGCAGCAAAACAAAACAATCGTGCCGATAGCACGGGTGCTAAAGCTAAGGAAAATGCTAGCCTAAATGCTTAGCATATAAACCAAAGGCACAGGAATCAAAAATAGACGTTGTTAAATGTTGCATAGTGCAAACAAGGAAGCCAGACTGATTGTGGAGAGATAGGGGAATAAGTATCTTTCTGATTAGTGCTTGGCAGCAGGTGAGTGTGCCAAACACTAATCAGAGGCAGGTGACACCAGTCTGCACCCATGGCAACCACAACACAAACCCAGGGGGCCTCAAGACAGCAACTCTCCCGTCCAAAGGCAAAACGCAGTAACTCAATTTTGGTCAAAACTGAGCTGATAATAATTTTGGAGTTACTAGGTGATATGCTTTACATTAGTGTATGCGATATTGTGATTTGTTCCGTAAGTAAGCTGTTACGCGCATGTCAGGACCTAGCAACTACCACATAACCGCGTGGATACAACAGAAAAACCTAGTATCTCAAGGGACCAATCGGAGCTTCTTTGTCAGTCGCCTTATTGTCTTTAATGAGACATTTGCACGAATGGGGGCCGACGGTCAACCTGATTATGTGATATTATGGCACGAGGGGATATTTGGAAGATTGGCCCAGGACGTTGCAAGCAACTTCATTAAATGTATTGTTCTTGATTCTTCCCCTTGCATACTCTTTTGGGCAGATAACTGTGGAGGTCAAAATAAAAACTGGACGCTGTACACGGCTCTTGCCCAATGTGCAGACGCAGAATGGGGCCCACCCGAGATTGTGATAAAATATCTGGAGAAAGGGCACACGTTCATGAGAGCAGATTCAATCCATTGCCCAATCGGCAAGAAAATGAAAGCTCAAGAAAACATCTACAGTATACGTTTGATGACTTTGTAGAACTTTGTAAGACAGCATCAAGATAGATTGGTTTTCCTTTGTTTTCTCAAAATCAGCTAGAAGTGAGTTACTAGGTTTTGCCTTTGGACGTGAAACACTGAGGGAGTCCAAAACTAAATAGAACACGACATTGTCCAGGCAACGGATAATAACAGTATTTATAATAACCATATGCAATCGGACAAGGGCATTTATTGTTTTAAATGGCATTAGAAAGCATTAAATTAAGAATTGCTGAAACCTGTATAAACTGTGTTTTAGGAATTTGCTGCAAAAATGTTTGCCTCCCAAGTGTTGAACGGAACTCTGGTCGGTATGGTGTTATTCCCCGGCTGGAATGAATAGCCCTGCCATATATACTAAAACCATTTCCATAAATGTATCAGTTTTTAATTGCATCCAACACTCAACAAGTCATTGTCAACATGTGCACTGCCACGATGTTTAGCTTGCAGAACACAGGTTATAGTTCTTTTTGGAACATGCTTGTGCCTTTGAATGTACGTGACATCTCAATATCTGCAAAGAATTTTAGCAACCCAACTATTTAATATGATGGCACTGTGTTCAATGCCAGCGTGTATCCAGTGGTAGATACATTGTGGTCATCGGTAGTTACTCATTTTTAGTTCCTACAAACATTGACACATTGTACACTTGAATTTGTCTGCAATTCTCACTGAAACTGCCACCCTTTTTTTTAAGTTTATTCTTTGTGTTTGCTGGTGTATTGTTCCATGCAGAGGATGTCAACTTCCTGTCTTGACAATGCACCTCCTGTTTTTGTTGAAGAGTTCTTCTCATGCTGACAACGCTGCTGGTCTGAACAGCCATGGAAGCCTGCAAAGCGGTGGCTCCACATCCAACACTGAACTCAACCATCAAGTGGAAACTTTCAGAGGTCTGATGTTCACCAACAGTTTTTTTTTTTTAAACTCATTTTATGGCTGATAGGTGTCTTACTTTACTTTACACTTCTTTCATAGGTTTGGCGGGACAGGTGGCCGCCGCATTGGAGCTGAAGTTGGAGAAGCACGACAGGGATGAAATGAATGATTCCCTTTCGGGCGACGATAAGTCAGACGATGAGAGCGACAGACGAGACCTAAAAACACCTCGGGGTAGCACGCGCACAAGGTAAGAATATTATTTGCAATATTGAATACTGATAAAATAAGTTGTACGTTTTTTCTAAAGACAATAGTACAGGATTTTAAGCATTTTGGATTAACATAAATCCTCCCATTGACACCTCTATTTGATTGACCACACAGACTCTTATAACAGCTAGGTTCATATTCTACAAAAGCAAATAATCACTAGGGTCTCTAATTAGCAGGGAGGGGTAATATAGGCAAAAATGCGAAATTCCTCTTCTTTAAACATTTATTAACAATATTTCAGTGTTTTTTTTAATGAACTAGTGTAGAGTGTAAGGACGGGAGTCGAAGGAGGTGTGTCAAAAGATTGAGCTAATTGTTTTAATGACATTCAGACTTTGTTTTCAGCAATCGAGCAGTTTCTATACATCCGTGGCTTCTCAGCACAACAGCACAACACAAAACACTGTAAAACCCGGTCTGACCAGAACCTTAACAATAACAAAAGTTCTGTGGGTGAATTATGTATTCCCACTACAATATAAAAAATTAGGATCAAAGCAAAATTTATTGAATGCTCGCCTCAGCTGCAGATACTCGCTGCTCCTCCTGCCCAAACACCACACTGAATTGGAGGACAGGGAGACGATCAGGGACGCCAAAACAAACTCGCTAGTTAGCATAGTTAGCATCATCTAGCTAGCTTACTTTTTGTTGCCTTTCTTCGCTGTCCGAGTTGATGGCTTTCTACTTTGCTGCTAATAATACATTTGGATGATTACAATTTGAACACTTTTAGTTCCAAACCGGTTGTTGTTCTAGAGTATTTATTAGTAGCCAGGAAGAAGTTATATTTTTCACGTGACGAATGTAAACAGAGGTCACAACTAAAGAAGTATATTACCTGAGGGGGCGTGGCTACAGGATAGAGTTGCCAAATGGGAAACATCTTCTGAGTTACATGGGACATGTAAGTGTCAAAAAGACAGCCAAAAGGGGTTGGTAGATGATAATAGATTTAAAGGTAAAATATAGTGTAGAAATGCACCCAATTCTTATTTGGGGTAGCCCGTCTGTCATCTTCTCTTAGCAAATCAAAAAATAAATTTGGTAGCATTTACTATTTCGTTAACTACAAGACTTGTGCTGAATTGGAAGGTTGCAACGCCTCCCTGCCACACCCACTGGATTAAAGATATATATTTCCCTGAATTGGAGACTGCAATTGAATGGTTGTTCTGTGATTTAAAGAAGTATGTGGTGCTCTCCTAAAATATGTAAAAGAGACTGGTCTCAAATTTATCCCCGAATGAAAATTAATTGAAATGCACCATGTTGGGGCCATTTAATAGTGCAGTTGTCAATATTTGCCTGTACTTATTTGACTCATGTTTTGTACTGTTTTTTTCCTGGGGCGGACATTTGATTTGTGTTGAATTATATTTCAGGGGGATGTATATGACAAAAACTCAGACAATTAAAAAAAAAAAAAAAAAAGCTATTTTAGCATCCTTGCTGGCGTTAGACTTTTTCTGCTTCAGTATGGTGCTGACTAGCATTGAAAAGCTAAAATTGATTGCCAAGTTGGCGACACGCTTGATCCCAATTTAGAAGATTTGTTTCTTTTATTTTTTTTAATTCTTTGAATATCATGCATTTCTTCTTCTCAGCACTGTCTTTCACACTCAACCTTCTCTTATACATGCTGAGAAAAACAAATGTATGTGCATTTCTAGCTATAAGCCAATTCTAAGGAGTAAGACCACATGTTTTGGGCAGATTTTACGGCATTCAATGTGACATTTGCTACACTAACTAATGGCGGTAATGCTTATAAATCACATTTTTTCTTGCAACTCAAAGCAAAATGGTTAGCTGATACAGCTCTGATCTCAAAACACACTTAAAGGTGCTGTTTGCATCTTCCTCACAGTAACATTTTTCAAAGCAATAAATATAACAAGAACACCACCAGCTAGCTTATGTTACCATTAATGGTTTAACACGGGGTGCTCATTACGTCGATCACGAGCTACCGGTCAATCGCGAAGTGTCAGTCGATTGCCAGCCAGCCATTAAAGAAATACTCCTAAAAATTATCGATCATCAATCTTCACAATGACGTCACTTTTGTCACTTGATTGATATTTACGGAACCCAAAGATCTTGTGAGAGGACACTGGCTGCTGTGAGCTCAGTATTAAGAAAAAAACGACAGACAGGAAGGCGAGAAACACTTTTTATTTTAACAGACTCTCGCGCCTCACCTGTCGTCAAAAGCCTAAAGACCGACCGCACGGTTCCTGTCTTCATAATAAAAGTACTGCTCCATCCTGCCTGTGCTAATAAAACAAGGATCTCAGAAAGCTAGCGCACACAAGTTAGCAAGCTTTCGGAGTTTGCCGTCAAATCGTCAATGTATTTCTTGTACCATTTTTAAAAAGGAGTATGGTAGCTGGACAATTGGACAGAAACGAGAACTTTTTTTCTCCTCCACAATGTAAATTCGAAATATGGACATTATCAGCACTACTGTGAATCCTGTCCGATCAATGCAAGTCATCAGAATCAGGTAATACACCAACTTATGTTATTGTCTTCCTGAAAGAAAGGAATCTATATGTTAAGGTTATGGTTTGAGTTTATTTGAAACACGGTCAATGATATGATGTATGTGTTAAAAATGCTTGTATTGTTATTAAACATCTTTAACATGTTAACAGAAAATGTATTTGTGGTTGTTGGTTTTGGCTCAACATGTTTGAAGTGTTGCTTCCCTTCATCGGGACTTTTTTCCTGCAATTTATGGTAATGGGCAGATTGTCGTCAATTATTTTAGCCTCAGCATGCTTTACCAACACAAAATATGTCCAGACTTCAGATTGTGTCTGTTTACTTTGAGAGCAAAATCTCAAGAGCAACGTCCGTGTGTTGTTTCCCACAATTGCAAACAGCGCTAGTGCGCATGTGCCGTCTTCGGAGGTGCGGCTGCTGCTGCGTTTCCAGGAAGCGTGCAACGTTGCCTGAAGTGTGATTAATTAATGACGTTTTTTTGATAATTAAAACATTAAATGGTATTACTAACTGTTCTGAATTTTACTGTGGTTTATCATTTTACCGTTACATCCCTAATCCAAGTCACGCTGACCTCACTCTCTTGGCCTCGTCAGCTCCGTTTCACCCTTCCTTCACGCTCGCTTCTATAACCAGTAGTTAATCCTCCTCATATTCAGCTTCAAAAAGATATGGTTGTGAATCCTCATTTGTCCAAAATTAGCAGTCTTCATCTTTTATTATCAAGTCTACCATAATTACAAAACACAAGTGTTCGTTTCCGGAAGTAGGAACACACATTTGGTGCCGGAATTCGGAAATGTGCTGCTATGGAAACGGAAATGAATGTGCTGAGGAAAGAAGTTTCGGCAATGCTTAAAATGACCAAAACAGGGTAAATATTGTACATATTAAATATTGTTATGAACATATTGTTATTGTTCCTACATTATATATACTGTAGACTTGCAGTGTGTATATAAAACATTGATGGAGGGTTTTTAAGTTTTTTTAGAGGGCTTTGTAGGCTAAAACAGTGACTCCCATTAGCCACATCTTTCAAGCATGTTTTATCATCTTTACAATCCTAAAAAAAAAAAAAACACATGTGTTTTTGTTTCTCATAATGATTGTGAACCAAATGCCAAATTCCAACCAAAAAAGTGAAGTTCACCTTTAAGGCCCTGAATTTATTAAAAGTTTGTGAGTACTTAAACATGTGCAAACCTGATAGCACAGGCAAAGCTGATCTACAAAATGTGTGTATATTGAATTGCGTCTGTTAAGTTAGCAGACTAAGGCGTGTTCTCTGTTTTCATTAATATGCAGAACATATGCTGATCATAAAAACTACCACAATGCTGGGAAGGGAACATGCAAATATATTATTAAGCAAGCGCAACGTCATTTATCAAGACTAATCAACCTTTTGCGATTACTTTTTGGCATTTTATTTAGCACGTGTGGAAAGGATGTGCAAAATGACAGTTCTTCATACGGCTGCAGGATCAGTTCTAGCGATGCACAGACAGACGATGGACTGAGAATCATCCATCCTGCGTGTGTCTGTCAACATTTTGGACGGTCAGAAATAAAATATAAGACTCATTGTCAATTCAGCAATTTCCTTGTATAATTTTAGAGCTGCTGAATGACTTAAGGGACTGATTAGAACCAATTCAATTGATGACAGCCACGTAGGCCGTAGAGTGTCAGCTTGCGTTGTTTTAATGATTTTTTTTTCCAGAAAATATATTACTATATGACATCTCCCACATGAAAATATATCTTTTATTGTGCATTTTCTTGGGTTTGAGTAATTCCAGACACATGAAGGCTGTGGATGCGATCCACAGCCTCACGCACAGAATTATGTGTCAGTGTGCATATGTGTCTGTTGTCTAATTTGCAATTCAGAAATGGTGTTACAGATTGTAGATGTGTGCTGCTGGTTCAAAACATGGCACACAGGTTGGAGCAAGATAAAATAAATATGCAGAAAATGATCAACTGTCTGCGTGGTAAAAGTCTCATATGCACGCAAAATCCTCCTTTAAATAAGGCTGTCCGCACCACTTTTTAATAGCACACGGAGTGTTAGTAAATCACACGCCCACTCACAATACACGCTATTGTATTTTTTGCACACGCTGTTTAGTGTGGATCTTAGTAAATCAGGCCCTATGTTTTGTTTTTTGCATGCGCCGCAGTATCACGGAGGACGAAGACCTCAATCCGGAGCAGAAGGCAGAGCGGGAACGAGAGAGGAGGATGGCCAACAACGCCCGGGAACGCTTGCGGGTTCGAGACATCAACGAAGCCTTCAAGGAGCTAGGTCGCATGTGCCAGTTGCACCTGAAGAGCGAGAAGCCTCAGACAAAGCTGCTCATCCTCCATCAGGCCGTGGCTGTCATCCTTAGCCTGGAGCAACAAGTCAGAGGTCAGTTTCACAGTGAATGTTTCTTTTTATTGATGGTACAATAAATATTCCCTGTGACTCTCAAATTATATTCGGTGTAACTGTGAATCTGTGTAGAAATACCCAACAGTTGGTCACTTGTGAACATTGCCATCCCTTCGAAACTATGTCCTAGTATTTAATCTGTCCGTGGACTCTGTGCTCCGCTCCAGTTGGCTGCAACCTCATTTTAGGTTTGCTCATTCCATTTTCTTTCATCGCCACTGAGCTCACAACGTCCTTCTCTGTTGGTAGCAATAGTATTGGTGGCAATGAGTTTATATAGAACAAAATATTTAATTATCTTTTGATTGTTTCTACCTACAGAGCGGAATCTGAACCCCAAAGCTGCCTGCCTTAAGAGAAGAGAGGAGGAAAAAGTGTCTGGCGGCTCCAGTGAAAGCCAACAAGGTCACACGGGTGTCCACCCAGGTTTGACTGATGCATCCAACCCCATGGGCCACCTTTGAGGCGCTGACAGGTACACTCATTCATCTCAGTGTTTGCATGCCATCTTTTTATTGTCTACTTGTCTCATTAAACTGTCTTTGTCACCAACAGTACATAAGCCAAACTTAGTGTGTTTTATGTGATAAAACAACAACACATAACATCCGCCCTTCACATTGGACAAGCTACAGTAGGACTAGGTAACGTGTGGACGTTTAACTTGATGAATTACTACATTAACCAAAGCATTTGACAATTTAATTAATTTTGATCAACCATTTGATTGAGAAACCCCTCACACAGGTGGCAGACAAAATAAATAATAAGGAATGTTTTGTCATGTTTCTTATTAAAAAATATATTACAGTGGATATAGGAAGTAAACATACCCATGCATAAATATCAGCTTTATCTGATTACACCTCAACATTAATTATTGTTTCACCTTATTTGGGACTTCTAACCTATAATTCTAATGAAAAAAAAAAAAAAATCATTCGTCAGGTGGGCTTATTCTTTTAATCTAATAGTGTTTGGATATGGACAGTTTTTTAAGGTCTTGCCTTTATTGCGTCACAATATTTTTTGTCATATAATGGAATATGCTTCGGATCATGAGCTCCATACACCCTGACTTCATCAGTCTAAAGCATACTTGCCAACCTTGAGACCTCCGATTTCGGGAGGTGGGGAGGCGTGGTCGAGGGTGGGGCGGAGGCGTGGTTTGGGGCGTTGTTGGGGCAAGAGGCGTGGTTAAGAGGGGTGGCGCATAATTCACCAACTCGAGTATTTCATATATATTTCATATATGATATATGTATATAGAAATATATATATATATATATACTGTATATATATATATATATATATATATATATATATATATACATATATATATATATGTATAAAATACTTGACTTTCAGTGAATTCTAGCTATATATATTTATTTTATTATATATATAAATAAAATAAATAGTTGAATTTCCGACGGCACCTATCAAATACACAGTAATAAAAACACAGTTGTTCTACTAACTGGACTGTGCTTGCTGGTTACTAAAAAACAACAACAACACTTACCTTTCACTATTGGAGTAGCCTTTGTTTTTCTATTTGCATATTGGCGAGCGATCTCCGAATCCGGGAACGTATCCTTCACGGATTTCTTGTAGACATCCGCAAATGAGAACGGGATGTTGCTTCCAGCTATCATTATAGCCATCTTTGTCTCAGCATAAGATACACCATCAGGTCTCCATTTTGCAAGGTGGGCCATAATACTGGGTTGTGAACGATGCTGCGCTGCGGATGTTTTGTGCTTCGCTGCCCGTTCATGGCTGAGTTTATCCGTTCGGCCGCCGTGTTCAATGGAGAAGTCTGTTCTACAAAATTTACAGGCAACATACCCCTTCTCCTTTAAACTCTCCTGGATAAACTGAAATTGTTGTTTCCAATCGTTCTGGAACTTGCAAGCTTATTTCTTCATTTTGGTCGTCGACAGTGTAATATATTGGGTTGGAGTCAATAACCAGGCGACGTGATGAAGTTACGTCTCTTTACTGTGGGCTTCAGAACAGACTCCCTAATGCATGTTCCTTGACTGCACTTAAATGTAGAATATATTTACATTCTATTGTATGTACAGTAGATTACAGTATTGTCCTGTTTAAGAGGGTCACAACATTGAGTCAGGTTCTCATGGAGCTGGAAGGGGCGTGGCCCTCCAGCTCCGCCTGAATTTAGGGAGATTTTCGGGAGAAAATTTGTCCCGGTAGGTTTTCGGGAGAGGCGCTGAATTTCGGGAGTCTCCCGGAAAATCCGTGAGGGTTGGCAAGTATGGTCTAAAGCAGTGGTCCCCAACCATACCGGGCCGCGGCTCGCTATCGGGCCGCAGAAGATTTTTTTATTAAAAAAAATTTAAAAATTTAAACTAATTTTTTTTAATTTTTATTTTATTTTTATTTTTTTATTAAATCATCATAAAAAAACACAATATACACTTACAAATAGTTCACCAACCACAAAAAAATATTTTTTTCATGATAACAACGTCCCTTTTTTCATGACAAAGAAGAAAAAAAAAAAAAAAAAAAAAAAGGACACCCCCCCGGGCCGCGGGACAAATTATTAAGCGTTGACCGGTCCGCGGATACAAAAAGGTTGGGGACCACTAGTCTAAAGAATCTGTTGTGCCAACTTTTTAGGCTTTTCTTTTAGATGTTTTAATTATTTTTATTCATTTATTTATTCCCCTCATATTTTTTATTATTGTATACAAGAAATATACTCTATGTGTGTATATATCTATATCTATATGTATGTATTTATACATATACTGTATGTGTATATACGTATGTTGCTGTAAACACCCCTCGTCAAATGTGGCGATTAGTATTTGCTTTTGCTTTGCTTCAAACTTAGGTAAACATTTAAATAATAATCATTTAGATCTGCACAAGGAGTTTGAATAATGACAGGTAATAATGTAGTTGTTACACCTGTCCTGCTGTTCTGCTCCGGTGCAGACCGTCATCAAGGAGCACAGGGAAGAAGTTCCCTTCAGGCTCGACATTTTCGTTTGGTTCACTTTATTTGCCAATGGGTCTGCTAAGCTTGGCTTTCAGGTCAGAATGACAAGGTTGCCAATTTGTGACAGTCTGGCTGCTTTATTATTAGCTTTGCAGGACACAGCTGTACCCGTTCATCACGCAGTGCAGCGCTACCTCTCTCTATTTACTCACCCTCTCACTCACTGACTTCACTCAGACAGCACCTTGACATTATCACAAACCCATACACGCTACTCTCATAAGTTAACCAGCTCCCCTGCTGTGCACATGTAGATACATAACATGTAGATACGTAGACGCGCACACAGCTGCTTGGTTTGGTGCCAAATATTAGCGGGGTTAGGACCGCCGATCTTACATCAACTAGCGCAAATAAAATGACTGAATTTGGTAACAAATTGCTACACTTTGTGTTTTATCTTTAACAGATGTGTTTTGCCTGCTACATGGCTTATCTGTGTACATTTATCCATAGTTTTGTTTTCAGTACTTACTAATAATTGTATTTTTCTGAAAGCACCGACCATGAGTGGCAAATATAAATCACAAATAATTAAATTTAATGTCAATAAAGCTTTTTATTATATTTTTAATCTAATCCTTGATTATGGCAGACTATAAGTAATTTTGAAAATTGTAAATTGTTGAGTGTAACAAGAAAAGCCCAATGAGTGTAATGACCTTTAATCTATGTTTTGTCAGAGTTATTTGGTGACGAACCCCAAGATGCAGAGATGGAGGCAGGCATTGAATGGGAAAACATGGTTTTAATTTAAAATACTACAACTAGAACAAACAAAGGGTACAAACAAAAAGCACGCACGTGGGGCGGATATAACAAACTAAGGGCTATGAACAAACAAATCGGAAGCAGCGAACAAAAAACAGTAAGCTACAAAACATCTACCAAATATAGCTTACCGCTACGCTGCATTCACACCGCCAGTAGGAATGACGAGTAGAAAATGACATTGACACGACAATACAAATGATCCAGCACTGACTGGAGGAACAAAGCAGGTCTTAAATAGTGGCTGGCTGATTGATCCCAGGTGTTGCCAGGTGCCAATCAGCCATAGCTGAGGGTTACACAGCACTCAGGGAGACAAACAGGAAACAGAACCAAAATAAGTGTGCTGACAGGAACTAAAGACAAACGCAGAGGAAAACTAAGACATAGACCAAAACTGTCAGGGACAAGCCTGACATGTTTGAACCTCCTAAAATTGTTTTTGAGTGCAATTAAAGTAAAGCCAAAATTAAAATTTTTTGTATTTCCCTTTATTTTGAAAAGTATTGAAAAGTATCGATACACATTTTGGTACCGATCCCGATACCAATAATTTGGGACAACCCTAGTGTATGTATGTGTGTGTGTGTGTGTGTGTGTATATATATATATATATATCAATAATTTGGGACAACCCTAGTGCAAGTGTGTGTGTGTGTGTATATATATATATATATATATATATATATATATATATATATATATACACACACACCCACATACATATAGTATATATGTATATATATATATATACACACACATATATATATAGTATATATATATATATATATGTATGTATATATATATATATATATATATATATATATATATATATATATATATATATATATATATATATATATATATATATATATATATATATATATATATATATATATATATATATTCCAATACAGTTTTTCAATGTTTAAAACCCATACAGAAGAGAAAGATATAATGTTTTCTCACAAAGGGATTGCGGATGTGGGGCAATATCAAAAAAAAAAAAGAACAAATACTTTTAGGCCTTGCTTTCTATGTTGAGGGACCGTTTTCTTTCATTTATATTCCATACAATTAATATTATTGATAATTCAGTATATTTAAGTTGTAGTGTCTCTTGTTTAGTCTCTTGGGTTTAGGTCTGGGCATTGGCTGGCCTATTCCAAAACTGGACCAAAGCCTGATGCTGTCACCAGTACAGCCATATTTTATTTCATTATAGTTTGAAATGGTTGCCAAAAAGTGGGCATGTTCACAGCCTATGTCCGCAATAGAGTAAATGTGGTTTTCATGTTGCCAAGTGCACCACCTCTGATGATAATATTTCTCTTCTCTCTGACAGAACAAAGACATCCCAAACATTTAGTCCCGTCCGTGCGATGGCGACCTGGCCTCCCAGTGACAAGGGGTGGGACTGAGGGGCGCTCACGCTCTGTTATGCCACTTTGGAGGGTGACAGACCACCTGAGGCGAAACCACAAGACTAACACAATCCAGTCCCGTGACTGACCAGGAGCCCAGCGGTCCATGTGCAAATTAGTCCCCTAAAACCCAGCACATATCACACATATCTGCATGGAGCGTGTTGCTTCTGAACAATCAGAGACTTTGCAATCTCCTCCGACTCCATGTTGAAGTTGTCCCGTGCCTAAGCTCCATTGACAAATGCATTGTAATAGAAACCTTTTTTTTCCTTTCTATTTATTATGTTAATGAGCTCAACATGTATGTCTCAAGGGGAATTGTGTACCGTTTCAAAGAGATATGAGCTTTTCAGATGACCTATGAGTTTGACAGTGTCATTTTTAACCAACAAATCGCTCCCGCCTGGTAAGTCTATGGTGAAATGAGGGCGGAAATTAATTTATGGCCTTTTTCAAGGCATGTTTGTACAAAATAAGAAATGAGCAAAATACTAAAGCCCCTCCCTCCAAAAAGAGAGGATCTATTTATTTTTATATTTTCTGCATTTTTACACCTCACACAAGTTTGTTTGTTTAGTTTAGATCAGGTTGCATGTGCAGACTAATGGCAAACTCTAGTTTCACTGAAAGCTGCCATTTAATCATCAAACTAGAGAATATTTCCTTAAGGGGGGAAAACTACACACCAGATCTTAGCATTCCCTGTATAGTCATCCCTTGCCACATCGTGTGTCACCACATTACAGATTTTTTAAAGTATATTCTAAAAAGGATTTGTCCTAAATTAAACATTTTCAAGCATACAAAAATATTAATAAACTAAAAATATCAATATTACAGTATTATTGGCCACTAGATCAGACTAATCCAATGAGAGCATGCAGTTCAGTATTGTGGCCACTTATTGGCTCATTCTCAGGAAGCATTTCTATATTGGATTAAAAGCGTGTGAAGGTAAGAAAAGGGTGGTATTTCATGTCGGAGGTCGTACGCAGTTGTTTTGCTCGAGCTATGAAAATATTTGATTTATAATAAATGATTCCTACTTATAGGCTCCACCTAAGCGGTATAGAAAATGGATGGCTGTATGGATGATTCCTACTTAGCAGAAATTCATTTATCACAGTCATGTACAGAACCAATTAACAGTGATAAACAAGGGAGGACTGTTTATGTCTACTCTAGTGCTTAGGTCTTCAACAGGGGTCTGGGACCCTTAGGGCAGTGGTTCTCATGCCTTTTATCAGGGATGTACCCCCTATAAACATTTTTTTAATTCAAGTACCCCCTAATTAGAGCAAAGCATTTTTTGTAGAAAAAAAGAGATAAAAAAGTAAAATACAGCACTATGTGATCAGTTTCTGATTTCTTAAATTGTATAACAGTGCAAAATATTGCTCATTTGTAGTGGTCTTTCTTGAACTATTTGGAAAAAAAGATATAAAAATAACTAAAAACTTGTTGAAAAATAAGTGATTCAATTATAAATAAAGATTTCTACACATAGAAGTAATCATCAACTTAAAAGTGCCCTCTTTGGGGATTGTAATAGAGATCCATCTGGATTCATGAACTTAATTTTAAACTTTTCTTCATAAAAAAAGAAATCTTTAACATCAATATTTATGGAACATGTCCACAAAAAAATCTAGCTGTCAACACTGAATATTGCATTGTTGCATTTCTTTTCACAGTTTATGAACTTACATTCATATTTTGTTGAAGTATTATTCAATAAATATATTTATAAAGGATTTTTGAATTATTGCTATTTTTTAGAATATTTAGAAAAAATCCCACAAACCACTTGGCATACCTTTAAGTACCCACTGGGGTACTCGTGCCCCCATTTGAGAACCACTGCCCTAGGGGTTCCACGAAAGTATCTGCAAGGGGATCTTGAAATTCCACAAATTAGAATGTCTTTAAAGAAACTTTAACTTTGATTAAGTAACAAACACATTAAACAACACATAAAATTTTTTGAGCAGGTTTATTCACCTGTCCCTCCAACAAGGATGACCCGCCCCTATCACTGCTGTGCCAATCACAAAGCTCTGTCAGGTGCTCCGCTACTGGCTGAGAGCGCAAAGTCAGCAGCTAGTTGAAATGTTTGGAACATTTTGTGACACGACCAAAAAACACAAGCAAAGAGGAGAACTACGCCTATAAAACGAAACCATTGTGTACAAGATATAGGCATAAAGTGTCCCCTTACTCTCCGTCAGTTTGGGGATCCTTGGCCTGGAAAAGGTTGAAGACCCCTGTTTTAGTGTCACAGCAAGAAAAGGGCATGTTTTTGCCAGCGTTCATGTAAGCAGTGACATTGATGTTGTCAGTTCTGATATTGACCCAATTTATTGTTGTTGTTTTTTATCTGCAATCAATTTACCGGACTGCTTAAAAAAACAAAAACGACGACCACTTTTTCTCCTGGCCTGATTATCGCTTTGTCTGATGACATCGAAAAGCACGTCCACGTTTGTTTTGTTGGTTGTAAACAATTCACTTCATGACTTATATTTTGCTACAGTATATTCTATATCAATAAGCCAGGCTCCTTTCATAAAGTTTGCTGGTCATTTTCATTGTAAGCACAACAATGAACAAAATACGTTTTTTGTCTTTTGGTTATAGCTTTCTTTTGTTTTTCTTTGTATACGTGTGCTTGTGTAATCTTTCTTTTGGTCTTAAGACTTTGTTTTAAATTCCATTTAGTTTGTGTGTTTTATGTAGCTGTCACATACATCCCAAACAAGGCTGCCACATTCACAATGGAGAATGTTCTGTGCAAAAAAAAAAAGGGACTCACTTTTGAATCAAAGACGCCACAGCAAAAGTTTACATTTGGAATCTCTTTGTGTTTTGTGTGTGTCCACTCTCTGAATGTGGCCTTGTTGTACATTACAGTATTCACATGTGTGTGTTCAACTTTATGGATATACATGTGACTTCCTGCTTCTTTTCTTCTTATTTCTTTACCAAGTTAGACTTTGCTGTATTCCAACATACGTTCCCTTGTATAATATATAGAAAAGGGAAAATCGAAATGAGGAAAGAAAAAAAAAACATTTGGCTTATTTTTCAATGTAGTTTAGTATTTTATACAATAATACCGTAAGAATATTTCTAGAACTCTAAACATTACTCTTTATAGATTTTTTTAAACAGAAGATTTGAGTAAAAAGTTTCTTACTTTATTTTACTATATTAGATAGTAAAATGTACAGTTATTTACCATAACCTCTTTGTTATTACCGGCCGGTTAAAAAGACAGGCTTCGATTCGAGCCAACCATCCATTTACACGTCTCTTAGTTGTTGATTGAGAACCATTTTGTGTTCAACTCCAGGGTGTTGCCAATGCACATCACAAAAATTGCGGCAATGAGAATTTGAATTTTCTGTCTTTTTCAACAGAAAAAATATGTATATAACATTTATGTTGCAATAAATGTGCCATCTTTTTTAAAACTAATGGTGTTTGAGAGGTTATTTCACCCCACATTGCTGACTTCTAGCATCGGATGTTCCACTAAATTGTTTCGGGGACCACATTTCCAGAAAGCTAAGGACTTCTTTCTTCACTATTAGTCTCATTTTGTATATTCCGGAGAACCAGGGTCCTCTGCAGTGGACATTTGATTTCGGTCTATTTATTGTGTCAGAGTTACATGAGCGCTCTGCAGGTTTTTAAGGACGTCATGCACGAAAGCTCTTCATCAAAGATCATTTTTATGACAGGACTCAAGTTGAATAGCACAAATGATGAAAAAGAGAGGACCTAAAATGGAACCTTGAGGAACACCACTAGTACAACTAAAGACATTGAACATATGCTGACTGACTGCATCTGAAGTAAACAAGCAACACCTTAGTTACACAAATAACTTTACTAAAACATTTGTAACTACCAAAAAGGAGAGGACTTGAAGGGGTGCCTTGAGGAACGCCCCAGTTAGCAAGCAAGGTTACTAAACTGAAACTGGGGGCCGGTATGGTGTCATTCCCTGGCAGGATTTGGCTCCTGGGACTCCAGTTGAATTTCCCTGCTCATGTTTATTGAGGGCCATGTCGTAATTATGGCTGCCGCTTGTAACAGTGAATAATATATGAATATGAATGTATAAGGATTTGCTTTATGATATTGTTACACAATTGCCTATGCATCTGGTTATTTTGTATATTTTAGCGTTAACGCATGTGATTATTATAAAAAATGATGGCATCATCATTAATGGAAAAAGATGAACCCCAGTTAGAGCGGTGTGATCTGCACCCTTCAAAACCAACTTCGATGGAACTTAAAGGCCTACTGAAACCCACTACTACCCACCACGCAGTCTGATAGTTTACATATCAATGATGAAATATTAACATTGCAACACCTTTTTAGTTTACTGAATTACAATTTTAAATTTCCTTGGGAGTTTCGTCTTCGAAATGTAGAGTAAAATGATGACGTGTACGCAAGACGTCACAGGGTTTTAGGAAGTGTAAGCGCTACGCACACACACAGCTAAAAGTCGTCTGCTTTAACGGCATAATTATACAGTATTTTGGAGATCTGTGTTGCTGAATCTTTTGCAATTTGTTCAATTAATACCGAAGAATTCACAGTAGAAAGATGGAGTAGGGAAGCTTTAGCCTTTAGCCACAAAAACACACGGTGATTACTTGTTTAAAATTCCCGGAGCTAAAAATTTACTATGGATCAGAGCGCGGTCAAGCAGACATGAATCCAGACCGAATGTCAACCAGCAGGTTTCGGTGAGAAAATTGTGGTTAAAAAGTCGCTTCTTACCGGAGATCAGCGGAGCTTCCGTCCTGCTGCAGCTTTGTGACTTCCCTCAGAGACACTGCGCGTCAACACACCAGTGGACGTACACCTCCGACTATCAGGTACTATTTAACTCACTAAAACACTAGCAACACAATAGAAAGATAAGGGATTTCCCAGAATTATCCTAGTAAATGTGTTTAAAAACATCGGAATCCTTCACAATGCAATGTTTTTTGTTTTTTTTTTCCCTAGTCCGTCGCTATCAATATCCTCAAACACAAATCTTTCATCCTCGCTCAATTTAATGGGGAAATTGTCGTTTTCTCGGTCCAAATAGCACTGTTTGTTGCGGGCTCCCATTATAAACAATGTAAATATGTGAGGAGCCATCAACATGTGACGTCATTGTCTGCGACTTCCGGTAGAGGCAGGGCATTTCTATTAGCACCAACAGTTGCAAACTTTATTGTGGATGTTCTCTACTAAATCCTTTCAGCAAAAATAGGCCAATATCAAGAAATGATCAAGTATGACACATAGAATGGACCTGCTATCCTTGTTTAAATCAGCAAATCTCATTTCAGTAGGCCTTTAAGATAAAACTGAGATAATTAATTGGTATTGCAGGGACAAACTTTGTTATATCCGCCGCACATGAAGTTTAGAAGCTTCCCTCTCTTCAAGCATACCTCTCCCCCTGATCTGAAGATTCTGATCAGGGGGAGGGTATGCTTGAAGTGAGGGAAGAAGGAATTGTGGTGCAATGACTGAATAAAAGCTCATCCCAAGGAGTCGAATCACTTCAGACCTGTTGTCCTGACTTCCCACTTCAAGACGACCAAAGAGCCCCTCATCCTCAGCCATCTTTGCGTCCAGACAGGGTCAGCAATTGACCCCTTGCAGTTTGCTTTGTGTCCAAGCATCGGTGTGGATGATGAGGCCATCATCTACCTGCTGCATCGAACCCTCACCTACTTAAAGACCGCGGCAAGTGCGGTCATGTTCTTTGACTTCTCCAGTGCTTTCAGCACCATCCAGCCAGCACTGCTGTGGGTGAAACTGGAAGAGGCGTGACTGAATGGATCCATAACTATACCTCATCCACAGGCCGCAGTACATCAGTCTGCGTGACTGTTCTTCCAAAGTGGTAGTTTGCAGCACATGGAGCTCCCTAGGGGACGGTGCTCTCACCTTACCTGTTCAGGTTCTATACCTCAGACTTCAGTTAATACCAAAATGGATACATGGATGATACAGCAGAGGATTGGGAGAATGTCATGTGGTCAGATGAAACCAAAATATAACTTTTTGGTATAAACTCAACTCCTCGTGTTTGGAGAAAGAAGAATACTGAGTTGCATCCCAAGAACACAATACCTACTGTGAAGCATGGGGGTGGAAACATCATGCTTTGGGGCTGTTTTCTGTTAAGGGCACAGGACGATTGATCCGTGTTCAGGAAAGAATGAATGGGGCCATGTATCGTGAGATTTTGAGCCAAAACCATCAGTGAGAGCTTTGAATGGTTGACCAAATACTTATTTTCCACCATAATTTACAAATAAATTCCTTAAAATTCCTACAATGTGAATTCCTTGATTTTTTTCACATTCTGTCTCTCACAGTTGAAGTGTACCTATAATGAAAATTACAGACCTCTGTCATCATTTTAAGTGGGAGAACTTGCACAATCCGCGGCTGACTAAATACTTTTTTGCCCCACCGTATATTTATTACTAATTTTGTGTTTTTCTGAGTGTTTTATTTATTTTACTGTATGTAAAACCTGCACTGAACAATGTAATTTCCCCATTGTGGAATAAATAAAAGTCTATCCTATCCGATCCAAAAAAATACCTGGGAGTTTTCGCGTTAAACTAGCATCTTAAAGGCAGTATAGCTCGGTTGGTAGAGCGACCGTGCCAGCAACTTGAGGGTTCCAGGTTCGATCCCTGCTTCTGCCAACCTAGTCACTGCGGTTGTGTCCTTAGGCAAGACACTTTGCCCACCTGCTCCCAGTGCCACCCACACTGCTTTGAAAATGTAACTCAGATATTGGGTGTCACTATGTGAAGGGCTTTGAGTCACTAGAGAAAAGCGCTATATAAATATAATTCACTTCACTTCACCAAGGCAAAACATGAACTTGAGGATGGTGCCGCTAGCATGAATGCTACATCTACAGCAAACAGGAGGACAACAAACAGTGTTGGCTGAGCTTATCTGCGTTTACCACGGATAAATCAAACAATGCGTTCTCGAAATGGCCCAACCATTGCATGTCAGCCACTTCACATCTGTGAAGACCAAGTGCTGCAAAATCTCATTCATCTCCAAAGTAATTTGTACAACATATAAAAAGGTAAATCATTTAATTTGGGGCGGCAAGACTCAGTTGGTAGAGCGGCCGTGCCAGCAACTTGAGGGTTCCAGGCTCAAGTCCTGCTTTCGCCATCCTAGTCACTGCCATTGTGTCCTTGGGCAAGACACTTTACCCACCTGCTTCCAGTGCTACGCACACTAGTTTAAATGTCGCTTAAGGATGTAGATTATGGGTTTCACTATGTAAAACCTTTTGAGTCTCTAGCGAAAAAGTGCTATGTAAATATAATTCACTTCACTATTAAGCTTAACAACTGGTTGAACTGAGGAAGAGTAAAGGCAGATGCAGATAATGCACTATGGAAAGTCGATCATGGGTGTCTTTATTACATGATCTGTTAATATACTGTACATGTGTACCTACTTTTCTGTATTATTGCAAATATTTTAAAACGTACACTCACTTCTCACTGTACCGTACTTACTTTCACAAAGTTTGGAGCAAATCAATGACTTGCAGTTCAATAAAAAGTTTCAAAAACGTTCTTGCATGACATTCTGACTACAAAATTGCGTCAATATCCAAATATTTTGGTATTTTCATAAGCAAATTGTATGTATGCAACCAAATATTAACCTGTGATTAATCAGAATTATTCACATTCCAAGATTGTGGTAAATTTGATTGAAAAAATTAATCACTTGACAACCCAAATTCTTTAAAAACACACTGTAAAATACAATTGAAAATGTAAATGGATAAACAGTCCCAGTACCACGGTTTTTACAGAAAAAATCCTTGCGACTGAGCTGTCGTTTTTTTTTTTTTTTTTTACTGTAAAATCTGGGGTTGTTGAGTACAGTGTATTACTTTAAATGGAAAAATGGTACCTCTGTTTTTTATGATAAATTTCTGGCAACTAGCTGCCCGTTTTTTTGTTTTTTTTAACCTTAAATTTTATTGTCCTTATACAGTGTACATTTTGATGGATAGTTTTTAAATCATAAGCCAGGTAGATATTTAAGTATCTATTTTTTGAGGTTTGCAATCCATCACTACGTTTCCATGCACTGAATTAGTCTGATTTCTTAAATAGTTCGGTTATTGGTATATTCACACATATGTGTGAAGTCCAAGTATACATGGACTTTCTCTGATGCAACTATCGGTCATACGCCATGTGTCTCCCTTCCCCTTATTTCATTTTAGCGCGGTTAAATGAATTCCTTGACCTACAATGTCACACTAGCCACCTGTGGATCCTTACCACTTGTTTTTAAGTGATGTTGACTGTAATATTGGCAGTTTGGACAGATTACAAATAGTCCGTCTCTAATGGCTATGGTGATGTTGAAGAGGAGACAGCATCAAGAAATGATCTTAGATTGGGCTACGGACATAAAATTACTACCAAGAAGGTCTCTGACCAGATGCAGGTCCAAAGCAAAGAAAGACCAGAGGGAGAGAGTTTCTTCGAAGTAATTTTCGGAAGGAGAATTGTTGAAACAAAACTTTTGAATGTCTTTCAGTTCATTCATAATGCTTTAGGGATTGATGAAAGGAGTTTTAAATCCAAAGGAAAAGACCGTCCATGTCCCTGCTGATACAGTTCTAGATGACGGTTGCTAATGTTCTGGATTATCTTGCCAGTTTTGTTGAATACAGAGTTATTCATCTGTTTGGAGTGCACAAATGCAGCATGAAGAGGTTTGTTTATGTTTTATTATTCACCTCTGTTATTCCTGCTTCATGCTCTTTCCTCTCATTCGTGTTTGGTTCGAGAGTCTGAATTAAGCCGGCATTCTACATTTCCATAGCAACCTTTTTAAGTAAATCTCAGTTTCTTTATTCTATTATCTATGCACTGCAAATAGTTTTTCTTTTAATTTGTGAAGCAAATAAACAGTCTCCTCATCATTTCAAATGTTGCTTTTGTTTTTTATTAAATAGTGTCTCTGGCGGCACACACCACCTCCAGAGATTTGGTTTCCACTCGCTTAATCCAAGTGTGATAGTCCGATTTTTCAAAACATGATCATATTCAGTGTTTTCATGGGCTTTAGAATGTTTTATAAAGCCAAACTATTTGAGAAATCAGACTAATTTAGTGCATGGACACGTAGTGAATGATAATGTGTTACATTACTGGACTATTTTTAAAGTAAAAAAATATGCAAATGCATGCAGTACATGTATTTTTTGTTTTTTAATATTGAAAAGGATGGAAAGATAAAATACATGATTGACTTTCGCAGCTCACATTAAATGACGTGGTGGGCCAAATCTGGCCCCTGGGCTTTGAGTTTGACACCTGTGCTCCATTGTTTAGGGCCACAACTACTGTTCAGATTCAAGTCAATTTAGATACTCGCTGTTCATACTTCAAAAAGTTGGTGACATTTTGAGCTTTGTGGGGTTGAATTTGATGAACAACTTATACAAATCAAACTTTAGTCCAATGGTTCTTAACCTGGGTTCAATCGAACCCTAGGGGTTCGGTGAGTCAGCCTCAGGGGTTCGGCGGAGATCAAAACACTCATTGTGTAAATACAAACTTCTCCCTATCGGCATATTACGGATTCAGCAACAGCTGACTGATTTGCAGGTGTGTGATTTGTTGTGAGTTTATGCACTGTGTTGATTTTGTTGTTTGAACAAGGTGATGTTCATGCACGGTTCATTTTGTGCACCAGTAAAAAAAATTCACCATTAATTAGTTGCTTATTAACATGCAAATTAGTAACATATTGGCTCTTAAGTAGCCATCATTAGGTACTTATTGATGCCTTATTCTAACCTTGACCCTAACCCTAACCAAACAACTCTAAGTTAAGTCTTTATTACTTAGAATATGTTCCCCTAGTGTCCAAATAACTCTAAATTTGTCACGCCTGTAAATCTGTTTTTTTGTTTGATCAAGTTTTGTTTTGTTTTCTGGACGCTTGTTCCGTTTTTTCACTTCCTGGTTTGTTTTTGTTACCATGACAACTCATTGATTTTCACCTCGTCCTCCTAGTCACGCCCCTGCCCTCAGTCCCGCACCTGTTCCTAATTATCACAGCCACTACTTAAGTCATTTTCTTTCTGTCCATCAGTCTGGGATTTCTGCATACTGCCTCATGCCTTCATTTCTAGTACAAACCTCCACGCCTTGCCACGCTGCTAAACCTTTGGACCACGCCACGTAAGATCCACGTATTCTTTCGCCAAAGAGCTGTTTTTTGGTTTATTGAGTATCTTTGTTAGCATCTTTTGTTTATTCATAGATAGCCATGACATTGTGCTGTTTTTGTTAACGTTTTAGCATAGATTATTATCCGCCATCAAGCGTGCTTTTTGTTTTGCCTTTTGTATTTTAGTAACAAATAAAAATGTACTTACATTCATGCCTGACTCGTCCCACATCATCCTTGCATCGAGGAAGCACAAACATCCACAGTTACGGCATGACAAAATTAAGTCTTTGTTAGTTAGAATATGTTCCGCATCCTAAAGTGTTACCAAAAGTGTATAACTTTGTCTTGAATTTGAAAATAAACAACACAATTTTATTTTTCACTAAAGAAGGGTTCGGTGAATGCGAATATGAAATTGGTGGGGTTCGGTACCTCCAACAAGGTTAAGAACCACTACCTTAGTCGTATCAAAGACTGAAATGGGGCCACAAAAAGCATTGATCCGCCACTGTCGATAGCAGTATTGCAGTTTGCTTGGTATCTGTTTCATTCTTCTGGTGCAATCCTACACTTTTCTTAGATATTTGCAATTGTATGTGTCAACAGAAAATATAACCCACCCTTGAAGAAATGTGCACACTATTGGTGCAGCCAAGGTTGGTTTACATCCTTCTCAGTAACTGTAGCATACATTGTTAGTGGGTTAGGCTCCAGCTTACCTGAACAGGTTAAAAAAAAATGTTCTTAGGTAGACACATTTAATCTACCCTCATCTTTCTTCCTTTTTTTTGCAAATGTTTTTCTTGAACTTGAAGGACATTTATTTTGTAAGCCCGAAGTCAGGTTAACAAACGTGATGCAGTGTTTGTGTCTGCCACTCGTCCTGTGACTGAGATGAATGCGTCCCCAAAGGCTGGTGAAAAAGCCTCTCCACAAGCTGGATGTGTGCCCGTGCTGTAAATCACAGGCGTGGTCGTGCATCTGCGTGGAATTATCACTCTCCAGATGTGAGCACTCCTCGCGTCCTCCGAGGTCTGAGCCCACATCCGCTCTCCAAAGTGCTGACTGCTGCTGTCTGCCCAGAGAAGCAACGTTAATCACCACCGTCACATTTCAATACTTCTTTTCTTCTGCAGAGGAGGGAAGTGGGGGGTGAAAAGGAAACATGTGAGAGTTGGACTGTAGGGTGTTCAGATTTTCTGTAGGAGTGGGACCACCATGCCTGCAGGCTGACTTCCTGTCATGGCTGCTGGGCCAGAAAGTCCTTGGCTCTCATCCTCCAAGACTGACGAAAGCGTCTGCTGCTCCCTACAGTGAGTGTGTCAGCCTGCTTCATCGTTGCATGCTTTAAAAAAAAAATCCTCCAGTCCAACATCCTAATTCATGACTCGGCGTCTTGAATTCTGCAACGTTTTACGGACCGTTCATGTTCTGCAATGCCTCTACTGTTCAGGGTCACTTGAGGAGCTGGAGCCTATCCCAGCCAACACATGTGAAAAGCAGGTGACTACCTGTGCTGCACTGATGTGTGATCCACCCATACAGGAACCCACAGTGTGGACACAGTGGGTATAGCTCGGTTGGTAGAGCGGCCGTGCCAGCAACTTGAGGGTTGCAGGTTCGATCCAAGCTTGCACCATCCTAGTCACTGCTGTTGTGTCCTTGGGCAAGACACTTTACCCACCTGCTCCCAGTCCCACCCACACTGGTTTTAAATGTAACTTAGATATTGGGTTTCACAATGTAAAGCGCTTTGAGTCACTTGAGAAAAACGCTATATAAATATAATTCACTTCTCACTGTGGGTTGCTGTTGTGCAAGACAACACCGTGCCACACGGCACAGATTAACGGCTGAAGGGGAGGGGCTCGCTGTGGTCACGAACAGAAATAGGAGACTACTACAAAGATCCCACACCCTCACTCCATATTTAATAATTTAATAACACTAATGGTTATGCATCCATCAAATTTCTTGTTTACTTGTCCTCACTAGGGCCAAAGGTAGGCTGGAGCTTACCCCAGCTGTCTTTTGGATCAGAAGTAGGATACAACCCAGGATTGGCCATCACTAAAAACCATTGGTACCTTACAAAAATTCACAGCAATTCACTTTTCCCACATTTTATGTTACAGCCTTATTCCAAAATGGAATACATTTATTTTTGTCCTCAAAATTCTACAGACAATACCCCATAATGAAAATATGTAAACATTATTTTATTTTATTTTTTAAAATAAAATAAACCAGATGAGGTGGTTCGGGCATCTGGTCAGGATGCCACCCGAACGCCTCCCTAGGGAGTTGTTTATTGCACGTCCAACCTGTAGGAGGCCACAGTGAAGACCCAGGACACGTTGGGAAGACTATGTCTCCCAGCTGGCCTGGAAACGCCTCGGGATCCCCCCGGTAAGAGCTGCTTAGGCCGCTGCCCCCACGACCGGGGGCAGCAGCCTAAACAGCAGAAGAAGATGGATGGATAGAATAAAAAGT
Organism: Nerophis ophidion; assembly: GCF_033978795.1. Classification (NCBI taxonomy): domain Eukaryota; kingdom Metazoa; phylum Chordata; class Actinopteri; order Syngnathiformes; family Syngnathidae; genus Nerophis; species Nerophis ophidion. The sequence goes on from NC_084612.1 coordinate 32,547,182, forward strand.
CACACAGGGGTTAGTGCATGTGCCTGACATTACAAAGGTCCTGAGTAGTCCTGGGTTCAATCCCGGGCTCGGGATCTTTCTGTGTGGAGTTTGCATGTTCTCCCCGTGACTGCGTGGCTTCCCTCCGGGTACTCCGGCTTCCTCCCACCTCCAAAGACATGCACCTGGGGATAGGTTGATTGGCAACACTAAATTGGCCCGAGTGTTTGAAAATGAGTGTGAATGTCTATCTGTGTTGGTCCTGTGATGAGGTGGCGACTTGTCCAGGGTGTACACCGCCTACCGCCCGAATGCAGATGAGATAGGCTCCAGGACCTCCCCTCCACCCCAAAAGGGACAAGCAGTAGAAAATGGATGGAGGAATGGATGGACATATACATAAATATTCACAGCTTTTTCTCAATATTTTGTTGATGCACCTTTGACAGCAATTACTGCCTCAAGTCTTATTAAATACAATACCACGAGTTAGGCACACCTATCTTTTGGCAGTTACGACCATTCCTTTTTTCCAATTCCTCTTTTCAGCACCTCTCAAACTCCATCAGGTTTGATGATAAGCATTAGTTTTTATCCAGGATGTTTCTGTTCTTTACTGCATTCATCTTTCCCTCTATCTTGACTATGGTTTCCTAGCTCCTGAGGCTGAAAACGATCCCCACAGCATGATGCTGCCACCACCATGCTTCACTGTAGGTACGATATTGGCCTGGTGATGAGTGTTGCCTCATGGTTCCCTCCAAACATGATGCCAGACATTCACACCAAACACTTCAATCTTTGTCTCATCAGACCAGTGAACTTTGTTTCTTATGGTCTGAGAGTCTTTCAGGTGTATTTTGGCAAACTTTTGCTAAAAATTGTTTCTGTCTGCTCTGGCCACTATAATATACAGGCCTGATTGGTGGATTTCTGCAGGGATGGTTGTCCTTCTGGAAGGTTCTCCTCTCTCCACAGAATGCTGTAGTTCTGACAGAGTGACCATCTGGTTCTTGGTCACTTTTGTGAGACTTGTGTGGCATTGCGATGCCACATTTGTTCCTCCGTGAATGCGTCGGGCAAGAACACAACGAAAGGTAAGACATAAAGTATTTATTAAACTAATAAGAAGGTGAGGAACAAAAATACTGGAGCTAGGCAGATAAGGCAAACAAAAGGTGCTAGCATGGATGCTAGGAAAACAAACGGATACACTAATACTTGGCGGCACAAAGGCACAAAAAGGAAAAACAAAACAATAGCATGAAAGCTAGAAATAAAATAAAGCTTAGCGTGAGAGCTAGCAAGTAATACAATGGAAAGCAAGTCATTAACTGTTGCGTGAAAGCAAACTAGGAACCGAGACCGAAGAACGAAAAGGGGCAGGCTTATATAAGGCAGTGATCAGTAAAAACAGGTGTGCAGGAACTGAGAGTAGCAGGTGGAAACGATATGCAGCCATGGCGACAAAGCAAACAGGAAATAAGGAAGTCCAAACAACAGAATGTGAAAAAAGGAACAAAGCTACAATATGTGATGATCCGATCCATCGGATCACAACAACTTTACTGGCTAAACTAAGATGAATGCAGCATTCTACAGAGACATTCTGGAAGAAAACCAATACTTCCCATCCAATCTGATGGAGTTTGAAGGTTGCTGCAAAAGAGGAATGGGCAAAAATGCCCAAAGATAGGTGTGCCAAGCTTGGGGCATCTTATTCAAAAAGACTTGAGGCTGTAATTACTGCCAAAGGTGCATCAACAAAGTGTTGAACAAAGGATGTGATTTTTTTTAGTTTTGTTACGTTTTTAGCAAAATATATTTTCATATTGTCATTATGCTGTATTGTTTGTGTGTAGAATTTTGAGGACAAACATGAATTTATTTTGCAATAAGGCTGTAACATAACAAAATGTGGAAAAAGTGGAACGTTGTGAATATTTTATTACATGTGTGTGTGCGTGTGTGTGTGTGTGTGTGTGTGTGTGTGTGTGTGTGTGTGTGTATGTATATATATATATATATATATATATATATATATATATATATATATATATATATATATATATCGATCCATTTTCTACTGCTTATTCCCTTTGGGGTCGCGGGGGGCGCTGTTGCTCAGCTACAATCGGGCGTAAGGCGTCGTACACCTTGGACAATATATATATATATATATATATATATATATATATACATATACATATGCACGTGTGTGTGTAAGTATATACATATATATATATATATATATATATATATATATATATATATATATATATAGATAGATGGATGGACATATATGGATAAACAACTATTCAAGCTCACAGTTACACATATGGACAATTTAGAGTTTCCAATCAAGCAAACATGTATGTTTTTGGGATGTCAAAGAAACCCACACAAGCATGAACAGAACATGAAAACTTCCAAGATGAAGGCTCAACTCAAATCTATTCATGATGAAAATGATGTGCCCACCACTAGTTCACAGTGCTGCCTAGTACTACTACTACTACTACTACTACTGTTATCATTGTTATCAATAGTAACAGTAGTGTTATACTTATGATTTCAAATCATATGTGTGGGAACATGCACAGTCCACACGGAGATAGTTTAATGAAGAGTTAAACTTTTATCTTTTGCCTATGAGCCATTCCAGTGCACCTGCCGTACATTTTTACCCGTACTACCACTAATAATAAGAAAAAGAATAACTACAACAACATATACAATATTTTCTATACCACTTATGCTCATTTGGGTCACAGGTAAGCCGTAGCCTATTCCAAGAGGCTGGGTGCACCCTAGACTGGTTACAAGCTAATCGCAGTAAAACAAAAATGATGTCAAGAAAAATATGAACAATAGTATATACAGTATGTATATAGTCAAACAATAAAACAATAGTATACAACATTATGAAAATACAGAAATTAAACAATGTAAGTATTTATTGTTTTATTATATCTTGTTATTTTATTTACTATTTTTACCTACTATGGCGACCACTACTACTGCTAACAATAGAAAAATACTCTATGCTATCACTATATCTACTACTATACACTACTACTAATAATAATCATCATCATCATCATCATTATCATCATAATCATAATGATAGACATTTATAAATAATGATAATAATATCAATAGTAATAATATAAATACTAATCAATCAATCAATCAGTGTTTATTTATATAGCCTTAAATCACTAGTGTCTCAAAGGGCTGCACAAACCACAACACAAACCACAACGACGTCCTCGGTAAAGCCCACACAGGGGCAAGGAAAACTCCCCCCCCCCAGGGGACCGAAAGCAATGGATGCAGAGCGGGTCTAACATGATACTGTGAAAGTTAAATCCATAGTGGATCCAACACAACCAAGAGAGTCCAGTCCAAAGTGGATCCAACACAGTAGCGAGAGTCCCGTCCATAGTGGAGCCTACAGGAAACCATCCCAAGTGGAGGTGGATCAGCAGCGCAGAGATGTCCCAGCCGATACACAGGCGAGCGGTCCATCCTGGGTCCCGACTCTGGACAGCCAGTACTTCATCCATGGCCACTGGACCGGAACCACTCCACAAGGAGAGTGGGACAGAGGAGAAAAACAAAAGAAACGGCAGATCAACTAGTCTGAAAAGGGGGTCTATTTAAAGGCTAAATTATACAAATGAGTTTTAAGGTGAGACTTAAATGCTTCTACTGAGGTGGCATCTCAAACTGTTACCGGGAGGGCATTCCAGAGTACTGGAGCCCGAACGGAAAACGCTCAATAGCCTGCAGACTTTTTTTGGGCTTTAGGAATCACTAATAAGCTGGAGTCCTTTGAACGCAGATTTCTTACCGGGACATATGGTACAATACAATCAGCAAGATAGGGTGGAGCTAGACCGTGTAGTATTTTATATGTAAGTAGTAAAACCTTAAAGTCACATCATAAGTGCACAGGAAGCCAGTGCAGGTGAGCCAGTATAGGCGTAATATGATCAAACTTTCTTGTTCTTGTCAAAAGTCTAGCAGCCGCATTTTGTACCAACTGTAATCTTTTAATGCTAAACATGGGGAGACCCGAAAATAATACTTTACAGCAGGGGTCACCAACCTTTTTGAAACCGAGAGCTACTTCTTGGGTACTGATTAATAAAAAGGGATACCAGTTTGATAAACACTTAAAAAAAATTGCCAGAAATAGCCAGTTTGCTCAATTTACCTTTAATAAATCTCTCTCTCTCTCTCTCTCTCTCTCTCTCTCTCTCTCTCTCTCTCTCTCTCTCTCTCTCTCTCTCTTTCTCTCTCTCTATATATATATATATCCATCCATCCATTTACTGCCGCTTATTCCCGTTCGGGGTCGCGGGGGGCGCTGGCGCCTATCTCAGCTACAATCGGGCATATATATATATATATAAATGGTCATTCTGTCGTACATTTTTTTTCCTTTAACGAAAGGTTTTTTGTAGAGAATAAATGATGAAAAAAACAATTAATTGAACGGTTTAAAAGAGTAGAAAACACGAAAAAAAATTAAAATTAAATTTTGAAACATAGTTTATCTTCAATTTCGACACTTTAAAATTAAAAATTCCACCGAAACAAAAAGAACAGAAAACCAAGCTAATTCAAATCTTTTTGAAAAAATTAAAAAAAGAATTTATGGAACATCATTAGTAATTTTTCCTGATTAAGATTAATTTTAGAATTTTGATGACGTGTTTTAAATAGGTTAAAATCCAATCTGCACTTTGTTATAACATATAACAAATTGGACCAATCTATATTTCTAACAAAGACAAACCATTATTTCTTCTAGATTTTCCAGAACAAAAATTTTAAAAGAAATTCAAAAGACTTTGAAATAAGATTTAAATTTGATTCTACAGATTTTCTAGAGTTGCCAGAATATTGTTTTTGAATTTTAATCATAAGTTTGAAGAAATATTTCACAAATATTATTTGTTGAAAAAAACAGAAGCTAAAAGGAAGAATTAAATTTAAATCTATTTATTATTCTTTACAATAAAAAAAAACTTGAACATTGATTTAAATTGTCAGGAAAGAAGAGGAAGGAATTTAAAAGGTATATGTGTTTAAAAATCCCAAAATCATTTTTAAGGTTGTATTTTTTCTCTAAAATTGTCTTTCTGAAAGTTATAAGAAGCAAAGTACAGAAATAAATTAATTTATTTAAACAAGTAAAGACCAAGTCTTTAAAATATTTTCTTGGATTTTCAAATTCTATTTGAATTTTGTCTCTCTTAGAATTAAAAATGTCGTAAGTGCTACTATTTGACCTATTTTTGGAACAGGCCAGCGGGCTACTCATCTGGTCCTTACGGGCTACCTGGTGCCCGCGGGCACCGCGTTGGTAACCCCTGCTTTACAATAATCAAGACGAGACGTAACAAATGCATGGATAAAGATCTCAGCGTCGTTAGCGGACAAAATGGAGCTAATTTTAGCGATATTACGGAGATGAAAGAAGGCCATTTTAGTAACATTCTTAATGTGTGACTCAAAGGAGAGAGTTGGGTCGAAGATAATACCTAGATTCTTTACCGAGTCGCCTTGTTTAATTGTTTGGTTGTCAAATGTTAAAGTTGTTATATTAAATAGAGGTCCATGTCTAGCAGGACCGATAATCAACATTTCCATTTTTGGGGCGTCAAATTAAAGACAGCTTAGGGATGTAGCTCAGATGGTAGAGCGACCGGCCAGAAAATTGAACCCGAGTGAAGTTGGCCGCCCCCTCTTGTCCAAATCTCCCCAAACATGTCCCGATCATTTGTACTTTCAAGGATTTTAAATTGTTAAAGTTTTATGGTAATACTGTGTAATTAACTTACTATTAAAGGCCTACTGAACCCACCACGCAGTCTGCTAGTTTATATATCAAAGATGAAATATTAACATTGCAACACATTCCAATACGGCCAGTTTAGTTGACTAAATTGCAATTTTAAATTTCCCGCGGAGATTCTTGTTGAAAACGTCGCGGAATGATGACGCGTGAGCGTGACGTCATGGACTGTCAGGAAATATTAGCTCAGCACCAGTTACGGCTAAAAGTCGTCTCTTTTCATCGCATAATTACACAGTAATTTGGACATCTGTGTTGCTGAATCTTTTGCATTTTGTTATATTAATAATGGAGACTATAAAGAACAATACTCTTGGTGGAAAGCGGTGGATTGCAGCTGTTTTTAGCACCGAGACACAGCCGGTGTTTCTTTGTTTTAACGCAGAGCGGTCAAGCGAACATGTTTCTCTACGTCAACCAGCATGTTTTTGGATGGGAAAATTGTGATATGTATCTTACTGGGGACATCATTGGATTATTTGTCCTCCTGCAGTAGCTGTTTAAAAGGCAGCAGTGAGCTTGGCTCCTCGGCTTCTGTCTGAGACACTGCGTGTTCACCGCAGCCATCCGACCTCCAGGTATGTCTTTACAATCTCACTAAAACACTATTAAAACAATAAGCAGATAAGGGATCTTCCAGAATTATCCTAGTAAATGTGTCTAATTACATCTGAAACGCTCACACTGCCGCTGCCTGGAGCCGTCGCTTTTTATTTTATTTTATTATTTAATTTTTTTCTAGTCCTTCGCTATCAATATCATCATCCACAAATTTTTCATCCTCGATCAAATTAATGGGGAAATTTGAATTTTCTCGGTCCGAATAGCTCTTGCTGCTGGAGGCTCCTATTAAAAACAATGTGAGGAGCCCTCACCCTTGTGATGTCCTCGTCTGCGACTTCCGGTAAAGGCGAGGCTTTTTTATCAGCACCAAAAGTTGCAAACTTTATCGTCGATGTTCTCTACTAAATCCTTTCAGCAAAAATATGGCAATATCGCGAAATGATCAAGTATAACATAGAATGGACCTGCTATCCCCGTTTAAATAAGAAAATCTCATTTCAGTAGGCCTTTAATCATAGCTACACCCCAACTATGTCCAAATCTTCCCAAATGTGTCCTATTCATTTTTGCTTGTCTGTGCGGCAAAATATTTTAGTTCAACTATTATAGTTTTGAAGTTATTTACGTTTTATGGAGCTGGTTATGATTCGTATTTAAACAATTGGACAAAAAAAATGTTTGCAGCACAAATAAACACGAACGAGGCACAAAACAATTGGGACTAGTTTGGGGAAATTTTGAGAAGGTGTTAGAGGGCTGGGTGAGGGGCTCTTATGAATCATAATTTGTCAATAAATTAATATAATAGTTATACTAAAACATTTTGCTGCACAAACGATTAGGACTAGTTTGGGGGAGATTTGGACAAGGTTGAGTGGAGTTGAGTTGAGTATGAATTTATTTCGAACATGCAAGCATACAACATGATACATCACAATTTCCAGTTTCTGTATTCAAGATGTTCGAAAAGGTGTAGGAAGAAGCAAAGCTTATTTAATCCTACCCCTTTTCCTTTACATAGCAGTTGCTAAAACTTTTGTTCATTTCCTGTTCTCAATTTAATAATAATAATAATAATGGATTAGATTTATATCACGCTTTTCTATTGTTAGATACTCAAAGTGCTCACAGAGAAGTGGGAATCCATCATTCATTCATACTTGGTGGTGGTAAGCTACATCTGTAGCCACAGCTGCCCTGGGGTAGACTGACGGAAGCCTGGCTGCCAGTTTGCGCCTACGGCCCCTCCGACCACCACCAATCATTCATTCATCATTCATTCACCAGTGTGAGCGGCACCGGGGGCAAAGGCTGAAGGCTCCTGCCCAAGGACACAACGGCAGCGATTTGGATGTTAATAGGTGGGAAGCGAACCTGCAACCCTCAGGTTTCTGGCACGGCCGCTCTACCCACTACGCCATGCTGCCCCGAATTTATTCGCAATACACTCCATAAGTAATAACAATAAAAATAAATCAATAAATACATAATTATTGGTTAAGTAAGACAGTTATATTTCATATGGTGAGATGAGTAAAATTATCTTGAAAGTGGGAGACAACTTCACAAAGGTGAAACTTGAGGGTTCCTGGTTTGAATCCAGCGTCCGTATAGTTAAGTGAGGCCATTGTTTCCTTGGGCAAAACACTTCATCCACCTGGCTCCCAGTGCCACTCACCCTGCTGTAAAGGCAGCTTAAATGCACATGTTTGCTTTCACTTTGAGCACTTTGAGCCATTAGAGAAAAAAAATCTATACAAATACAATTCAATTCACTAATAATATTGTCATTGTTTATTTGTTATCTTTAATCTCTTTGTATGATTTTTTTTTTTAAATTTGCGTTACGTTCAATGCAACGCATTAAAATCAGGACACTTTACTTTCCACTAGATGGCGCTCCTCTAAAGACATGCAGAAAAGGGCAACTAGTTGAACCTACAGCAAACTTTTAGGTTTTTTATCAATAGGTCTGAAAAGAATTAAACTTGCATTGTTGATGTTAATGTGCACAGTTTGTCTTAACGTTGCAAAACTTGTTATCTTCTTCTATCAATATAGCCTGTATTGATTGGTTGATTATTGGTTGAAACTTTTATTCGTAGATTGCACAGTTCAGTACATATTCCGTACAATTGACCACTAAATGGTAACACCCGAATACGTTTTTCAACTTGTTTAAATCGGGGTCCACGTTAATCAATTCATGGTAATGATTCTGTATAACATACCTATATTATATAGGTGACATTTTGAGGTGTAAATTTTATATTATATAGGTGACATTTTGAGGTGTAAAGTTTGCAGTATGTAAAACTTGATTTGTACTTTGGTTGGTTTTGAATGCTAATGAAGGTGTCCTGGGTCCAGTTGGTCCAGTTTGTGTTGGCGCTTCACAAGGAGGAGGTTGGCCGGCGCGCTTGTTTCAGGAGGCGGGGCGGGCCGTAGGAGGGGCGGACCTCCTCCGCCTCCTCAGATTGTCTCTCCCAGTGAGCTGCACTGCGATAAATAAGTTGCTGAACTACGGTTGGGGCACTTTGCTAACTGTATTAATATTGTAAATATATATTTTCATCTTCAGATATCTGGAGAGAAAAGTCAGCAGGACTGTTTGTGGTGAGTCGGCAACATTTTTCCCTGATGTTCGGTTTGTTTGGCTAAACTCAGCAAGTGGCGACAAAAGCAGATTTCAGGTCACTTGACTTGCTTTAAACCTTGTATTTAACGGCGTGACTAAGCCACGGGAAGCGAGTATGGAGGAAATGTCAGGTTTTGAACAAGCTGATGGAGTTTGATGCCACCTGTAGCTACGAGCAGCAATGTGAAATGAGCACACAAAAAGTGCGTCAATTCAAAAGTGGCGCTGGTTAACCCAGAATATTTCCTCCTGTTGTAATGTATTTGTATTTAGCGCTAATATGCTTCCCTGGGTGTAAATCATTGCTGTGGTCTTTCAGCTAAACTTTATTTAACATTCACAACAATGGCGCCTTTTAGGGCTTTTGTTTTCTTTTTGTGACGCAGTGCTGCTTATCACTAATGTCAGAGCAGAGAGTTCCCATGGGAAGATAAACATGTGCTTTGTCACATCAAAGTAGGGACCTGACATTCTAACCCGGGCCTGGTGTTGACCTTTGGGCCGTGAAGGCAACACAGCATCTCTGTAGCACTCTACATTGGACTATATTGTACTAGGGGTCACATTTCCAGAAAGCTGAGGACCACACTTCTCTTTTTTACTATTATTCTTAAGTTGTAAATGACTGTTCTTTGTAGTTGACATTTGCTTTTGGTCTTTTTCTTTCGCCGGAGCCCTAGTAGCCAAAATATACCATACTGTAAGTGTCCACTGCAGTGTACGTTTGCCTGTAGGGTGGGGTTATTCCAAATTGATGGACAAACATTTTTGCAGCAAATTGCCACAAATACTAAATTTTTCCTTTTGTATAAACTTGGACCAACCTGGCTATTCAACTACATAATGAAGAAGGCGGCAGTTTCAAGGGCAGTATTTTGATGTCCGGCTCAGGGGCCGGACATCAAAATGCGCATGTTTTGTCAGAAAGTGCCTCTGCAGGTTACATTTCTTCAAGACTGTGTTTATTTAATTGCAAAGTAAACACATTAACTTTCACACTATCAATCAATCAATCAATGATTATTTATAAAGCCCTAAATCACTAGTGTCTCAAAGGGCTGCACAAACCACAACACAAACCACTACGACGTTAATAAATTCATTATTCTGCCATTGCTACGTGTTTCCAGCGTGCGCAGCATTTAATAATACGAATAAAAAGAACTTCTGTTTTTTGAGGATTGACGTTCCTTCTTTTGAATTGTTTTCCTTTATTAGTTTTATGTATTTACACTACTTCTTTCATTTAGGTTTTTAATAAAATACAAACATGAAATGAACATAACGAAAGTATAACGTCCATTGTCTATTTTACATATATAATGTCCATTGATTATTTTACATACATTAGATCACTGGTACACGTACCCCTGGGGGTACTTGAAGGTATGCCAAGGGGTACGCGAGATTTTTAGAAAATATTCTAAAAATAGCAACAATTAAAAAATCCTTTATAAATATATTTATTGAATAATACTTCAACAAAATATGAATGTAAGTTCATAAACTGTGAAAAGAAATGCAACAATGCAATATTCAGTGTTGACAGCTAGATTTTTTGTGGACATGTTCCATAAATATTGATGTTAAAGATTTCTTTTTTTGTGAAGAAATTTTTAGAATTAAGTTCATGAATCCAGATTAATCTCTATTACAATTCCCAAAGAGGGCACTTTAAGTTGATGATTACTTCAATGTGTACTAATCTATATTTATAATTGAATCACTTGTTTATTTTTCAACACGTTTTTAGTTATTTTCATATCTTTTTTTCCAAATAGTTCAAGAAAGACCACTACAAATGAGCAATATTTTGCACTGTTGACCTAGTGCTGTATTTTACTTCCTTATCTCTTGTTTTCAACCAAAAATGCTTTGCTCTGATTAAGGGGTACTTAAATAAAAACATGTTCACTGGGGGTACATCACTGAAAAAAGGTTAAGAACCACTACATTAGATAGAAGGTTTAGTGTTAATATATTCACACAATAAACTAAAAGTGTTTACACTGAACACAACTGAACCGAACACATAGAAATTGCACAACATTCACACACCAAACATTGCATGTCTATCCATCCATCCATCCATCCATTTTCTACTGCTTATTCCCTTTGGGGTCGCGGGGGGCGCCGTTGCCCATCTTAGGTTCAATCGGGCAGAAGGCGGCGTACACCCTGGACAAGTCGCCACCTCACTGCAGACAAAGTTTTTTAATTTAAAAAACGCATCACAACGTTCGCTTTTTTATCAACATCACTGATTACTGCTCACTGCAGACTTCATGAGAGCCGACTAACAATAACACATCATTTACTCTACAATGTCTGCTGTCATTAGCATGCCGACTGCAAGGATGTTCATATTTTATCCTTTAGCTGTAGAATGACTCATAATGCTCGCGAAGAAAGGGGGAGTGGAACCAAACGTCTTTTTGTGTCGCTCTCACCATTTCCGGTATTAAATTGACTGTCAAAGTGTACCGACCCAAAATATGTCCTTGTCCTTCTACTATCCAATTGAAAGGCATGATTTATGACTTATAATAAAGTGTGACTAGCAAGAAAACAAGACCGCAGTTGGTTGCATGTTCCTTGGGAACCCATGAGATAAGATGTGGGGTTCATCAATGCTCAATTTTAAGTCCCATTCTTTTTAATCTTTATATGCCGCCTCTTGGGGATGTCATCAGGAGAAAATGCATCAGTTTCCACAGTTACGCTAATGATGCACGTACACGTACATTGCTGTGTCTCCTGATGACACAGGACCAATATATACCCTTTTTAACTGCATCAACTCATGGTTGACAGTATGTTCCGTACAGCTCAACCAGGACAAAACAGAGGTTTTAGTAATAGACCCTGACGACCAGAGAGAGAAACTTTTACCAAAATCCCAAGATTTTAAACCAACACGGTTTATAAAAAAATCTGGGCTGGATTTTTGAGTCGCAGCTGAATTTCATCCCACATATTAAAAATATTACAAACATTGTCTTTTATTGTCTTAAAAACATGGCCAGAATTCGCTCGTTTCTCTCTCAGGCCAACAAGGAGGTGCTAATGCATGCTTTGATTTCCTGTCATTTGGACTATTGTAATGACTTACTTTCTGTCCTTCCTAAAAATAATATCAAAAGTCTACAATTACTACAAAACTTTGCTGCACGCGTCCTGACGAGGGCGGGAGCACATTACACCAGTTTTAAAGTCGCTTCACGGTCCATTTCAAAGTTCTATTATTTGTTTTTAAATGTCTTAATGGCCTTGCAATTTCTTATCTATGTGACCTGCAACTTGGGTCACCCCTACAATGGGTTCACCACTCATAGCAGGGGCCATAGAGGTCGGGTGCATTGTGAGCTGGGCGGCAGCCGTAGGCAGGGCACTTGGCAGTCTGATCCTCGGCTACATAAGCTAGCTCTTGGGACGTGGAACGTCACCTTGCTGGGGGGGAAGGAGCCTAATCTAGTGCGTGAGGTAGAAAAGTTCCGGCTGGATATAGTCGGACTCACCTCGACGCACAGCAAGGGCTCTGGAACCAGTTCTCTCGAGAGGGGATGGACTCTCTTTCACATTGGCGTTGCACGCAGTGAGAGGCGACGAGCTGGCGTAGCAATTCTTGTTGCCCCCCGGCTCAAAGCCTGTACGTTGGAGTTCAACCCAGTGGACAAGTGGGTAGCTTCCTCCACCTTCAGGTGGGGGGACGGGTGCTGACTGTTGTTTGTGCTTACGCACCAAACAGCAGTTCAGAGTACCCACCCTTTGGGATACACTCGAGGGAGTACTGGAAAGTGCTCCCCCGGGTGATTCCCTTGTCCTACTGGGGGACTTCAATGCTAATGTTGGCAATGACAGTGAAACCTGGAGAGGCGTGATTGGGAAGAATGGCTGCTCGGATCTGAACCCGAGTGGTGTTTTGTTATTGGACTTTTGTGCTCGTCACAGATTGTCCATAACAAACACCATGTCCAAACATAAGGGTGTCCATATGTGCACTTGGCACCAGGACACCCTAAGCCGCAGTTCCAAGATCGACATTGTAGTTGTGTCATCGGATTTTCGACCTCATGTATTGGACACTCGGGTGAAGAGAGGGGCGGAGCTTTCTATCGATCACCACCTGGTTAGCACCTTGCATGGCAGCTCCCTCCATCAGTGTGTGTGTGAATGGGTAAATGTGGAAGTAGTGTCAAAGCGCTTTGAGTACCTTGAAGGTAGAAAAGTGCTATACAAGTACAACCCATTCATTCATTCACCTGGTGGTGAGTTGGCTGCGATGGTGGGGGAGGATGCCGAACAGACCCGGCAGGCCCAAACGCATTGTGAGGGTCTGCTGGGAACGTCTGGCAGAGTCTCCTGTCAGAGAGAGTTTAATTCCCACCTCCAGAAGAACTTTGAACATGTCACGAGGGAGGTGCTGGACATTGAGTCCGAGTGGACCATGTTCCGCACCTCTATTGTCGAGGCCGCTGATTGGAGCTGTGGCTGCAAGGTAGTTGATGCCTGTCGTAGCGGTAAACCTAGAACCCGTTGATAGACACCAACAGTGAGGAATGCCGTCAAGCTGAAAAAGGAGTCCTATCGGGTTCTTTTGGCTCATAGGACTCCGGAGGCAGTGGACAGGTACCAACAGGCCAAGCGGTGTGCAGCTTCAGCGGTTGCGGAGGAAAAAACTCGGACATGGGAGAAGTTCGGGGAAGCCATGGAAAACGACTTCCGGACGGCTTCGAAGCAATTCTGGACCACCATCCGCCGCCTCAGGAAGGGGTAGCAGTGCACTGTCAACACCGTGTATGGTGCGGATGATGTTCTGCTGATCTCGACTGCGGATGTTGTGGATCGGTGGAATGAATACTTCGAAGACCTCCTCAATCCCACGATCACGTCTTCCTATGAGGAAGCAGTGCCTGGGGAATCTGTGGTGGGTTCTTCTATTTCTGGGGCTGAGGTTGCCGAGGTAGTTAAAAAGCTTCTCGGTGGCAAGGCCCCGGGGGTGGATGAGATCCGCCCGGAGTTCCTTAAGGCTCTGGATGCTGTGGGGCTGTCTTGGTTGTCAAGACTCTGCAGCATCGCGTGTACATTGGGGGCGGTACCTCTGGATTGGCAGACCGGGCTGGTGGTTCCTCTCTTTAAGAAGGGGAACCAGAGGATGTGTTCCAACTATCGTGGGATCACACTCCTCAGCCTTCCTGGTAAGGTCTATTCAAGTGAACTGGAGAGGAGGCTACGGCGGATAATCTAACCTCGGATTCAGGAGGAACATTGTGGTTTTCGTCCTGGTCGTGGAACTGTGGACCAGCTCTGTACCCTCGGCAGGGTCCTTGAGGGTGCATGGGAGTTTGGGGTAACGGACTATCTGATTGTGGCGGTTCGCTCCCTGTACGATCAGTGTCAGAGAGTTTGGTCTGCATTGCCGGCAGTAAGTCGGACACGTTTCCAGTGAGAGTTGGACTCCGCCAAGTGAAGGCGTTGAGGGGTTACGGTTTGGTGGCCGCAGGATTAGGTCTCTGCTTTTTGCAGATGTGGTCCGGATGGCTTCATCTGGCCGGGATCAACAGCTCCCACTGGATAAGTTCGCAGCCGAGTGTGAAGCGACCGGGATGAGAATGTGCACCTCCAAGTCCGAGTCCATGATTCTCGTCCGGAAAAGGGTGGAGGGCCATCTCCGGGTTGGGGAGGAGACCCTGCAACTCCTCCCCAAGTGGAGGAGTTCAAGTACCTCAAAGTCTTGTTCACGAGTGAGGGAAGAGTGGATCGCGAGATCGACAGGCGGATCGGTGCAGCGTCTTCAGTAATGCGGACGCTGTATCGATCCGTTGTGGTGAAGAAGGAGCTGAGCCGGAAGGCAAAGCTCTCAATTTACCCATTTATCTACGTTCCCATCCTCACCTATGGTTATGAGCTTTGGGTCATGACCGAAAGGACAAAATCACGGGTACAAGTGGCCGAAATGAGTTTCCTCCCCCGGGTGGCGGGGCTCTCCCTTAGAGATAGGGTGAGAAGTTCTGCCATCCGGGAGGGGCTCAAAGTAAAGCCGCTGCTCCTCCACATCGAGAGGAGCAAGATGAGGTGGTTCAGGCATCTGGTAAGGATGCCACCCGAACGCCTCCCTAGGAGGTGTTTAGGGCACGTCCAACCGGAGGGAGGCCATGGGGAAGACCCAGGACACGTTGAAAAGACTATGTTCCCGGCTGGCCTGGGAACGCCTCGGGATCCCCCAGGAAGAGCTGGACGAAGTGGCTGGGGAGAGGGAAGTCTGTGCTTCCCTGTTTAGGCTGCTGCCCCCGCGACCCAACCTCGGATAAGCAAAAGAAGATGGATGGATGGATGGATGGATGGATGGGCTAAAGACATCCATCCATCCATTTTCTACCGCTTATTCCCTTTTGGGGTTGTGGGGGGCGCTGGGCCTATCTCAGCTACAATCGGGCGGAAGGCGGGGTACATCCTGGACAAGTCGCCACCTCATCGCAGGGCCAACACAGACAGACAACATTCACACTCACATTCACACACTAGGGCCAAGTTAGTGTTGCCAATCAACCTATCCCCAGGTGCATGTCTTTGGAAGTGGGAGGAAGCCGGGGGTACCCGCAGGGAACCCACGCATTCACGGGGAGGACGTGCAAACTCCACACAGAAAGATCCCGAGCCCGGGATTGAACCCAGGACTGCTGGACCTTCGTATTGTGAGGCAGACGCACTAACCCCTCTGCCAACGTGAAGCCCAGGCTAAAGACACATTTTCTTAAATCAGGCTTTTTACTGGTCATCTGTTTTTTATTATTTTATTGTTTTTGCTGTTTTTTATCATAATCAGTAATCTTTATATTATTATTATCGCAATGTTAAGTTTTCATTAAGTTTAAGTTAAAGTTAAAGTAACAATGATTGTCACACACACACTAGGTGTGGTGAAATGTGTCCTTTGCATTTGACCCATCCCCTTGTTCACCCCCTGGGAGGTGAGGGGACCAGTGAGCAGCAGCGGTGCTGTGCCAGGGAATCATTTTTGGTGATTTAACCCCCAATTCCAATCCTTGATGCTGAGTGCCAAGCAGGTAGCTAATGGGTCCCATTTTTATAGTCTTTGGTATGATTCGGCAGGGTTTGAACTCGCAACCTACCGATCTCAGGGCGGACACTCTAACCACAAGGCCACTGAGCGTTAATTTATTAATATAATATTTTAATAATTTTTTTTACATTCATTTTATAACATATATATATATATATATATATATATATATATATATATATATATATATATATATATATATATATATATATATTAGGGGTGTAACGGTACGTGTATTTGTATTGAACCGTTTCAGTACTAGGGTTTCGGTTCGGTTCGGAGGTGTACCGAACGAGTTTCACACAGACATATTAAGTAGCGCACCGCTTGTTGTGTAAACAATGCACACCGAGGCGCCATGAATTGATTTATGTGGACCCCGACTTAAACAAGTTGAAAAACTTATTCGGGTGTTACCATTTAGTGGTCAATTGTACGGAATATGTACTGTACTGTGCAATCTACTAATAAAAGTTTCAATCAATCCAAAAAAAAACAACACACGCCATGCTAGCAGCGACTGGCACAACACCGGGCTACGATAGACTGACCATACCTCCTCTTTTCACCGGAAATGTCCTCTTTTGCGGGGCTGTCCAGGTAGAGTTTCTTAAATGCCTCAAATGTCCGGCATTTTAAGTTAGGGTTGCGTGTATTTTCAATGTATGTTCAGGGTAAAGAAGGGGGGGGCGGAAAAAAAAAAATTGTGTGCGCAGCAACATTCGTGAGGGAGGGGCAGAGACAGCAAGAGCGAGAGAGTTATGATAAACGCGCATGCCCCGCCAGGTTTTGCTTTTTACCCAAATATTTATCAGATTTTATTTTTTATTATCTATAGCAGGGGTGTCAAAAGTGTGCCCCGGAGGCCATTTGCGGCCCAAAGCTAATGTTGTAAAGGCCCGCGGCACATTCTAAAAATACTATTAAAATAAACAAAAACGTAAACAAAAGTGAAATAAAAAGTTTAAAGGGTAAATGTTATTTAGAAAAAGTTGCAATGTTGACTAATAAAACAAAGCTGTTTTGTTTTTCTTTCAAACTGTCATTGCTCAAAACATAATACTGAATCAAAATCAATGTTATTATGAATTTTTGACCGATCCCAGTTTCCGATTACTTCACATCAAATATTCCACTAAGAAAAATATTTTTGGTGTAAGATTTAGCAAATTTGTTAAATAAATAACCGAAAATGATCCGAACTATGATCTCTAAACCGAGGTACGTACCGAAACAAAATGTTTGTGTACCGTTACACCCCATATATGTATATATATATATATATATATATATATATATATATATATATATATATATATGTATATATGTATATGTATATATGTATATGTATATATGTATATGTATATATATATGTATATGTATATATATGTATATGTATATATGTGTATATATATATATGTATGTATATATATATGTATATATATATGTATATGTATATATATGTATATATATGTATATGTATATATATATGTATATATATGTATATGTATATATATATGTATATATATGTATATGTATATGTATATATATATATATATATGTATATACCTGACAACTCTTGATGGTACAATCCATATAACACGTCTCAGACAACGTCACGCTAACTTCACGTGACACCTCTGATGAAGGCTGCAGAAGCAAGGTAGCCCAAACTTGTCAGGTACAACACTTTACCTTACTAGCCTATAGAAATCAACCATTTATAAATAGTTAAATGTTGTTACCCACATACGAAAAACGAGCAGCACTCATTGAAACAGTATGTGGGCATACTTTTATTTTGAGGTGTCTCGTTTGGTCTGTCGAGAGATGTAAGGTAGCTACTTCCGGGTATGGCCAACAAGGTATTTGTCATTTGTTGGTATTTTACTTGGTAAAATGTTTGATCCACATGCTGTGCATGTTATTATTTTTACATTTGTAACATGCTTTATTTATTACAATTTTCACGGTGAATTTGAATTGAAAGTAAGCCTTCAAATAAATCAGTTCAAGAAAGCCATTGTGTCTGTGCTATTTGGAGGGAGTTACACTTTCTAACCTCACTAATGCCTTGCATCGTCTATATTAGATATATAACAACAGGGGGGGATTGGCTTTGATGAAATGTTGGTTCGGGTGGATGACGACTTTAGTGATGCGGTTGCGGTTGATATAATTGCCTATCCGCGCATCTCTAATATGTATATATATATGTATGTATATATATATATATATATACATATATATATATGTATATATATATGTATATATGTATATATATGTGTGTATATATATATATATATATATATATATATATATATATATATATATATATATATATATATATATATATATATATATATGTATATTAGGGCTGGGCAACGATTAAAAAATTTAATCAAAGTTAATCGCACTATTTCTCAGATTAATCGCGATTAACTGCATTGTATACGCAAAGCCCAATAATGAATTCAAAAGTAGTGTGTAGTGCACCTTTATTGGAATATTCTCCCACATGAACAAAAGCGCCAAAACATTTGTTGTGCAAAGACAATTTAAATCAGTCCTTGTTAAACAGTAGCACTTAAATAGCATATTTTATGAAAATCAACTCAAAAAATGTAAATACAAACATTTAAGCTTATTGCCACTGCCAGAGTATTTAAGTTATCCTGTTTGTTATGGAAAATAAATATAATCTACATACAAATCTCTGAGCCACAATCATAACATCTGAACAGGCAATTTCTGAGGTAACAGCAGAAACATTTTTTTTATCAGGGATCTTATGTTTAAAAAACCTATATTATAGGTATTGGGCTGTTTCAGGGAATTTTTGATCAAATTATCCGTAGTAGCAATATTAATAATGTTGTATTTATTCTGCGTAGTGCACTTAAAACAATCATGACCATATCTAGGAATTGATATGATGGGAATTTTCCGATTGTTTGCTTGGTGCTTTGATAAACTGAACGCATCATACACATGGTACTATATTGTGATGTTATGAGCCAGGGAAAAAGAGAACTACCCTACCCAGTATGCAACAGGAGTGACGAGCATGCGCGGTAGCCCGGTAAAGGTTGTGTGTCGCCATGACGGCATCTTGTATGTTGCGATATGCACGCTCTGAAAGTAAACGTTAAGAACTCAGCCAACACGCCTCGTCTGCATTATTCCTAAATAGACAGACAACACACATACTCCGCAAAGTATTCCCATGCTAGCTAGCCGGTCTAGCAAGCACGCGTCATTCAGTCCAAAACGGCCCGATCTATCCACATTCAGAATTGTCTGGCGGTCGTAAGTGATCCCGGAGTGACCACGTTGTAAGCCAGCCATGAAATTTGCAGAATTGTCCGGTATTTTTGCCAAATGTTCCATCTTTACCAAGAGCCCCTCGACGTCGAGGCACGTCCGGGCGTCGCCATCCTGCTAAGAAAAAGCGTTAACAAAATAAAAGCATTTAAACAACATACGCAAATGTGCGATAAAATAATTGTCGGCGTTAATAAATTGATGAGTCAACTCGTAATTAACGCATTAATTTGCCCACCCCTAATATATATATATATATATATATAGATATATATATATGTATATATATATATATATATGTATATATATATATATATATATATGTATATATATATATATGTGTATATATATATATATATATATATATATATATCAATCAATCAATCAATGTTTACTTATATAGCCCTAAATCACTAGTGTCTCATATATATATATATATTAGGGGTGTAACCGGGCGACGTGCCAAACCCCAGATAAACCCAAACTCATGAATGTGGCAACAGAAAGCAAAAACTTACACAACTCTCAGCGGTGGATCACTCGGCTCGTGGGTGTACGAGGGTGTACGAGGGTGTACGGGGGTGTACGGAACGAGTTTCTAAGCTAAAGTCTTAACAAGCTGCTCTGCTTTCTGCCTCTGTCTCGGCACCCAGCATTGTCCCACCCACACAACCATCTGATTGGTTACATACAGAGCGGTAACAGCCAATCAGCAGTGCGTATTCAGAGCGGTAACAGCCAATCAGCAGTACGTATTCAGAGCGCATGTAGTCAATGCTTCAGCGGCGAGCAGATAGGTGTTTAGCAGGTGAGCATAAGGCAGCGTACTCTCCCCAAATGATAATAAACACCTCCCAGTCAACTAGTGGTAACAACACTATGAGCCCGTTGACCTTCTAGAAACTTAAACTGCAGCTCAGCTCGCTTGCAGTCCTGGCTTGAGGTGGAGGCTAATTAGCTTTCAGCGTAATGTTAGCTCATTTTGCGGTGTGCGTGTGTGTGTGTGTGTGTGTATGTGTGTGTGTGTCTTACAGACAGCAAAGCCCTGTCTGTCTGTTATTTCACTTTACCTTTTTCTGTGTTGAAGCAGCAAAAAAGGACATTACATTAAATGAAGAGTCTGATAGTTGATATAATAATGTAACTGCATCATAAAGCCTACATGAACTCCATGATGTTCAGGGATGAATAGTCTCCCCTATTGCTATTGTACTATTTATTCAGCTCTAGTTACATTAATCATTAGTAATGTTGCAGCCTAGTTTTGAATGGCAGGGTCCCTGCTATCACATGTTGATAAAAATATAACACTTACACAACAAAAAATAACTACAGGCTTCTCAAATGCTGTAATAAATTAAACATGATGAGTTGACTTGAAACTGTTTAATGTTACACTTTTTATATGTAGAAGAAAAGTTTTGTAATTTTATTTGATCTGAGCAACAGCTTGAGACAGTTTAATCTTGATTAACGTGGGCAGAATTATTATAGTGTTCCCCATGTTAAAAGGATAAAGCCATTTTTTAAAAATTTGGTAAATAAGTAACCCAAAAATGTATATTTTGTTGTTTTCTTACTGTACCGAAAATGAACTGAACCGTGACCTCTAAACCGAGTTACGTACTGAACAAAAATGTTTGTATACCGTTAAAACCCTAATATACAGTATGTATATATTTCATTTTTATTACATTTTTTCAGTGTGTTAATTTTAGTTATTTTCCAGTGTGAACACCTCAAAGGTGGCGTTGTCATGTTTTGTTTTTTCTTTGTTAATAGTGCTGTATGCGTGTATATATGTGTATGTTTTCTTTTTTCATGTCATGTTTTGTTTTTTCTTTGTTAATAGTGCTGTATGCGTGTATATATGTGTATGTTTTCTTTTTTCTTTCTATTATTGTTTTGTTTGTTTTTCCTGTAAACCACTTTGTGTTTGCCATTTGCGTGTGCATGAAAAGTGCAAAAAAAATGTAGTTTTTGATTTGATCGGTTGACATCGGCACACAGCCTCGTGATCACAGCGCCGCTATAAATAGTTAATCTGCATTAGCGTTTTTAGCAACAATATTAATAATACTTGGTTTATTTTCAAGTCACAAAATGCTAATGAAGAATTGTTAGCAGTTTTCGAATGTTTTTTTATTGGGTTTTATGGGCCGAATAGAAGACGTCCCAATGACTCAGCTGTAAGCGGCCTATAATTTAAGTTTTTTATGAGTTACAATGCTTTAAAAAAATAAAATAAAAACTAATCCGTCATCATGTCTTTCATAATGATTGTGAACAATTGGCAAAATTCCCAAAAAAGTGCAGTTCTCCTTTAAACTGAACACGGGGTGGATTTGGTCCCTGGGTCGCCAGTTGAATAGCCCTGACATAGGGGCTACTGGCAAGAACCTAATGTAGTCTGCATATGAGCTCTTGTGTGTTGGAGGCATGTGGCATCGACAGCTCTCACCCTCCATCTCAGGACACCTTTGAGTTTCTTTTTTGGGGTTTACTTCTCACTGCAACTGCATGACCTGTACCTTTTCTCAGTTTTAGAAGGAACCTAATCTTCAGTATGGCTTTAACTTACCGTATTTTTCGGACTATAAGGGGCACTTACTTATTTTCATTTTCTCAAAAATCAACAGTGCACCTTATTACCCGGTGCGCTTAATGTACAGAATTATTCTGGTTGTGCTTACTGACCTCAAAGCTATGATATTTGGTACATAGTGTGTAATGATTGGTGTGACCAGTAGATAGCAGTCACACATAAGAGATACGTGTAGACTGCAAGATGACGCCACTAAACAACACCAAAACGGCTACTGTAGTTCGACGTACTGTGATTCAACATATGATATTGTTATGGTGTGTGTGTATAAGGACTGCAAAATAACACCTAGGTTATTAGCAGACATATTATCTGCCGTTTTGTTTCGCAATATTGTGCAAAACCAAGTTTTCTTACCTTCTGGTACCTGCTGATGTGTATTTGGGATCCTGAAACTCGTGAAAATTTGCGTGGGTAAGCCATTGTAGTCCGTGGCAACACCAAAGTCGATAAGCTCCTTCTCTTTCTCTTTCTCTATCCTCTTGTTGTGGGGCACTCATCCTCTGCAGTTTCCATTTTAAATATAAAGTAGCATAAAGTTCTAACTTATATCTGTCAGTAGTCTCACTATGTAAGTGCTAAAAACTACCGGTGTAGTGGGTTTACATGTACATAATTCACCCAAGTAACTTTAGTTATTAGAGAGTTCTGATCGGACGTTTTTAGGGGACACATTTCCGGTGTTAGTGTTGCACTAGTGAGCCACAGATGAGGAGATGCTGCTCTGTTTTTGATTTAAGTAAAGTCTGAATGTCATTAAAACAGTTAGCTCCATCTTTTGAGACTTCTTGGACTCCTGTCCTTACACGCTACAAAGATGACGTGGAGAAGACGCTGTCGAAGTGGAGGCAGGTAAATAAGACCGCCCACAAAACGGCGCATTCCTGAAGCGAAGGTCAGAAAGTGACTTGAAGATGGTCTGTAAAACATAATCCATGCAACATTTTGACCAAAAAAACCACAAGTAAGTGTTTCAAATTTAATGGAAAAAAATCATAATATGATCCCTTTATTGCGCCTTATTATCCGGTGCGCTCTATAGTCCGAAAAAATATGGTAATTCAAACACACTGCAATTGCAATTGAAATGGGATAGTTTAGTTCCAACAAAATACCATCACGTTTACACTCGCACAATCGATTGATGTCCAAAAAAGAAGTAGAAAAAAAGCAGTGCCCATTTAACCCTACTTCTGCTCCATTTTGTTTATTTACATGTAGGGCTGGGCGATATATCGAGTTTGTATGATATATCGATGTATTTTTAAACAAGATATGAATTGAGAAAATATTGTAATATCTATATTAGGGCTGGGCGATATATTGATACAAATGATATATCGCGGGTTTGCCTCTGTGCGATATAGAAAATGACTATATCGTAATATTCAAGTATATGTTCTCACGCAGTTGCTTTTAGCTGCCGGCATTACACTACAGCCGTTTCTCCGTCCTTCTCGTCTCTCCTTCTCACAGAGACTTAAAACAATCCCACCTTCTTACATACGTCACATACTGTCGCTCGTGTAGCGTCATATGCCCTCGCCGAGCAGAGAGGTAGCAGCATGGCTAACGTTAGCTAAGGCAGGTCGTGCAAGCGGAGCGGTGCGAGTGACATTACAAGAGAGAGAAGGTGCGAAACTGATCACAAATGGAGGAAGAACAATAAATGCCCAAAAAACAGCAGGGGGTCCATCATCTGGCGGTGGTTTGCCTTCAAGCGGGAAGATATTCAGCAGACAACAGCAATATGCAAAGTATGCAGCGGAAGTGTTTCTACAAAAGGTAGCAGCATTACTAATTTGTTATTTAATTTAAAAAGTTACCCGCAAGAGAATGAAGAGTATTTAATAAATACAGTTTTGGTAAATTAACTTAGTTGTGATTTCCCTCTCTGCATGAAAGTTTGAAATGAGCATATATTAATGCAGTATGAAGAAGAATGTTTTAATGTTGACACATAAAATCATCATACTGCTGTAATTATATGCATCAGGTGTTCATTCAAGGCTAAGGCAAGATATCGAGATGTATATCGCGATATGGCATAAAAATATCGAGATATTAATAAAAGCCAATCTTGCCCAGCCCTAATCGATATAATTTATTTAACGTTAAAATGACCAAACTCAGCTTATTTGTTGTGTTCCTTGTTCTCTCCCACACCCCTCGGCGGGTTTTCGTAACCCCTCCCCTTCCTCCTTCCAAGACGATATGAACATCCATGATTGGTTGGTAACTATGATGCCAAACAGGGGCAACATAGGGCGGGTCATGGAACCAAGAAGGGAAATCACAACAGACATTCCAAATGACGACGAGAGTTTTTGAAGAGAAGAGAAGAGAAGAGGGAATTTTCAAGCAGGCGATTTGTGTATTAAAAAAAAATAGTGGAAGATGGCAGACGGATTCTCTTCCTTAGATTTTTCTTTTAGCAATGTAGACGACGTCCAGGAAACCCACGATGCGTCTACTTGGCCACATTTGGATAAAAAGTTCATTTGAGTTGTTTACCATGTAAGCCCAAATCAAAACTGCTCTTCACATGGAAGACGTGGGATAGACATTTAAGGACACACATGATTGTGGACATGTGATGACTTTTGCTACAGTATAGCCAGTCCAAATGCTACATTTCATTTTTATTGGTGTTTTACAAGACAGAACCTGACATTTTGTCAATTATTTCTACTCTTTATATTTTGACATTAAATAGTTGAATCATTTTGAAACAAACATCAAGATGATAGTCGCACAATTAAGTCAACGCCCTTGAGACGTTTGGTCTAGTAGGACCACAGAACCGTACGTGTGTGGAAGCCCATTATGTCATCATTTTCGAATTAAAAAGTGCCTGCCTGCAAATGTATTTCTTTATCTGAGTTTGATACATTTTGTATTATTTGCACAGCTATGTTATTTATTTTATGTAGAAAGAATATGTTTCTATTTATTTATACATTCTTTGTTTTTCTATTTTTTTATATACTACTGTGTTACTTAAACAGTTTCTTTTCTGTGCTGTTAATACCCATCTAGACTAACTGGGTTAATAAAAGTGCCACTGACTGTTTACAGTACAGTTGTTATTCACTTCCATTTCAATGAATCTCCCTCAAAAGTGAATATCTTTATATAAATATTTTCACGGGAAAATATATCGATATTTATCGAATATCGAGTTTAAGTAAACATATATCGAGATATCCTTTTTCGTCCCTATTTACATGTGAACATTTTCTTGCTTACAATTACACTAAACATTAGGTACACTTCCAAAATACCATGGATTAATAAGCTGTTTTGTGTTTTAAAAAATCTGTCTTTGCTAATAATGCTCATTTGATTTTCTTATTTCAAGAAGCATATTCATATTTTTTGTATATGGTTATTATTGTAGTTGGAGTTTGCAGTGCTGCACAACTGCACTGAACCACACTGAGTCATTTCTATTAATGTGACTACATAATTAGGTTACATGAGAGATCAAACAGAGAGAATAAGCTCTCAGTATGATGCAGTGCAATACATGAGCAATATTGGCTGCTGTGTTTTTATTACCATTGTTGATTTGTTTAGCTTGCAGGATGAAACAAAAAATCCCTATTTATTTAAAACTTCATAGAAGTAGCATAAGGCAGTGATGAATCCATACATTTTAGTGTGGCCTTTAATTTGATTTATTTTTTTTTACTTACGTTTGTTAACATTACACGTAAACAAACAGAGATTGAGAGTCAATTTTATTTTTATGTTTGTTTACTGACATTTCTAGACATTCCAATTGGTGAAAAAAAACATGAGGAATAAAGGTTTATTGTGTTTTAAAGGAACACTTTCATGTTATTATCTATATACTATGATTAAGTTAGCGCTTAATTTGGTCTCAAAATAAAGCTGACAATAATATAGTGAATCGGCAATTATTTGTGGGACTATACATCGTCCAGTAAAATGTATTGTCGGCCGAGGCCTACCCATGAGTAAGACAAACCCAAGCTCAGTCCGAAGCGCAGTCACGGTTTACAGGCGCAGGCATTTCTCTGTGCATGTGTGTGGTTTGGTTCTTTGTGGTGTGCAACAAAATTTATACTTGTATTGTACACCAAATATTACCATGAAGGTTTTCAATCATAATACATTTAGAACATTAATTAGAAAAAGCAACCTTGGCAGAGCTCTGTATCTAACACATTATATGTAATTAGATTGTGCAGGTGTACCTAATGCAAGGGTTTGTGGTTCTGTTTTACTACAAAAATCCCTCCCATTCCTGCCAACCCGGTCCATTGAACCCATTTTTTAAAACGGTGCCTCTTTAAAAGTAAAGTGTGATATATCCTGCCTTGGTTGGCCTTTGTTGTCATTTTTATCAGAGGCCTTCTTCCAGGCTCGTCATATTGTAGCATCAGGTAATTGGGACACTATCAGCAAGGCAAACAGGAACTTGCTGAAAGCCTATTGTCCAGAGCAACACATGTTGCCTGCTGATGGCATTGTCTCTTAGTACCTTCCAAGGCATAAATACTGTGTATCTGAGGAACATTCAGCTCCCATCTTTAGTGTTTGTACACAGTTTAAAATTTATTGGCTGTCATGTTGACAACCTAGCCCTTATTGTAAATTACTAAATTTTCTCAGAGATCGTTCCTATGCAAATGATAACTTACAAATACTTCACTTGGAATCATGCCAGCGTGATTTCTCATTGTTCAATACCACTCTAGGTAAACAATCCATGCATCATACCAAGCCTGTTAGTCACTCTTTTAAAGTGTACCTGATCATACAGTAAGTGCTGTTGAAAACAATGGGCCTTATCTTGAGTCACAGCTGTGTAAGGTCTTACAGGTAACTATTTGGAAACATTTAAATATTCACTCTCTAATGCTTCATCAGAACCAGAAACATTTTATTTTTGTCTGATGCTCCTTAGCTTTCTAAAAATGTACCCCCTGAACAATTTCGTTGAAGCACCTTGTTGTGTACAATACCATCTTATTCACAACTAATAGACTTTCTCTTATTCTTCTAGTGGAAGGCCAGCTGATCCAGGGAGAGAGGTTTATCCTCCTGCCGGCTTCCTGATGGAGTCATACCAACTGACTGGTATTCCCAATAGTGGGCCGCAGCAGGGCTACACACAAACGTCTCGCACTACCCGTCTCCAGAGTAATGTCGGTGGTACATATGGTCTCAGCATCCGAGTCCAGGGTATTGATGGACACCCATATGTTGTTCTGAACAATCAGGACATTGACCCTAATAGTAATGGCTACATTGACACAGATGGCTCTTTTATTGACAACTACCAAGAGTATGATTTCCGAGGAGACAAAGAGGGTGGACCCAAGAGTCCCTTTAGGGAGTACGGGTCTCAGAAGATGATGCAGAATGTCTCTTCAGAGTCACAAGCAAGGAGAGCACAAAACCTTCTGAACTTCCAGAGGCATCCTGAGATACTGCAGCCGTATGACCCAGAGACTAACTCTCTAAACTTCCGCAGTCTACCTTCGAGGCCCATGTCTATGGCTGATACTGGAACTCAGTCTTCATCTACTGTACCTGTGCCGTCCCACACAAGACTTTCTAGCCTGGACCAGAACAAAGATCCAACACAATCGAACAAAAGACAAAGTCCGTCTCCGACCCTGACTGATGCTTCATGCCAAAAACCCAAATCCCCTCCTCAGTCTTTGTTCTCAACCCAGAAGAACAAGTCACAGGCACAAGTGGCTCAGCCGCAGTCCAAAGTTTGTCTCAGCAACCAGAGTCCACCTCCGTCCAAGCCAACACCTAAAGGTAATCCGCAACCGTCCTCTTCGTCCAGTGCCACGAGTGAGCGGAACAAAAGATCATCCAGATCTCCCACTTCAGTGAGTAGCACAAACTCCAGCCTGGAACGCAAACGCCGCGAGCCAGATGTCCTTCCACTAAGAAGGTCTGACTCCAGCGGACCTGTACTTTTGTCAACTTCTCGCTCTCGCCACTCCTCGTCATCCTCCACCTGTAAGCACCAAGTGGATGACCAAATGGAGGCGCTGTACGCTGATACTATCAACCGCCACGAAAATCGGCGCTACATTCCTTTTATCCCGGGGTCGGGAAGAGACATTGACACAGGATCCATCCCAGGTGTTGATGAGTTGATTGAGAAGTTTGACAGCAAAGATGGCAGCCACCATCGGCGGGGACGGGCCGGACGAAGAAACAGAATCAATCCAGAGGACAGGAAGCGCTCTCACAGTGTGGATAGTGCTCTTGGACGTCCGTTGGATGATTCCAGCCACCGTCGGGGCACATCCATAGAACCCGTCCTGCGACCCTCACAGCTGCGGCTGCAGAGGACAGCAGGGAATCAGGACCCCTGGTACATGGTCAACTCCACGCCACAGTCTCGTGCCACCAGTGCACCCGGTTCTCCCCAGACCACCATGTCTACCGGTGTAGGGTTCATCCAGGGATACAAAAAAACCCAGGGCCCTTTTACTGTTGTGACGCTCAAGAATAAAGACAAAGTGGGCAGTGTGTCTCCAGCAAGCAAACTGTTTTTATCAAAGTCTGCTGGTGACAAAAATGCCAGTTCAGACACTGATGTACAGGTAAATAAAACAAATACCAAATCAACCATAAAACCAGGTGTTACTGTAGCCTGGTTTATACCAGTGAAGTTGTAAAGAGTAGAAAACTAGGTTATCCATTACTGTATCACTTTTTGGCGCCTGTCTGTTTAGGCAACAACCACAGACGAACATTAGTTGTTGGTAGTTCAGGATTTCCCCCAGACTGCCACTATTTATGCGGTGATGGGGCATGGCTAGGGGCCTTGAGGCGGCGTGGTCAATATGGCATCATCATATATACTATATTGTGTATAATTTTGACAATGATGCATATCCATCCATCCATTTTCTACCGCTTGTTCTTTTCGGGATCGCAGAGGTGCTGGAGCCTATCTCCGCTGCATTCGGGCGTAAGGCGGGGTTAACCCTGGACAAGTCGCCATCTCGTCACAGGGCCAACACAGATAGACAGACAACATTCACACTCACATTCACACACTAGGGACAATTTAGTGTTGCCAATCAACCTATCCCCAGGTGCATATATTTTCGTTAAAAAGGCTACGCTAATGTTTTATGTATATTTTAAAAATGAAGCAGTTATTAGTAATAATAATTTTCCTGTATTATATTGTTTTGCTCTCTTCTTCAATTTTTGCTGCTTATCGTAAAAGGAACACAGGATTCACTTCATTCTGCCCTTCCTGAATGTTGGAATTTAGTTTGCAAATATGTAAACAGTCTTTTGAATTAGATATGAAAAATAGGCAAAAAGAGGCGATTCAGATGCACTTTTTTTTTCTCCAAAATAAAACAAAAAGTAAAATTTCTATGATATCTAAGATGTTTTTCAGAGTTATAATGGCCAATAATTCATAAATATTAGACAATATACAGTATGTCTATTCATACAATATAGTACTGAAGAAAAAAACGTTTTCAAAATAAAATAACATTTCAAAATAGCAACATATTTTTAAGGTGTGGTGGCTTTTATTTCAATTACAATCAAAACAATCAATTGCATGTTGTAGAAACCTTGTAATTTACCATTGTTAGGTCCAGGCATCAGGCTTAGATGGTAACTAGAGCTAACATTCCAATTCTCCCAGAATTGTTAAATTCTTTTGTTTTCAATTTCTATTTTCGATGCCTGACGAAAAACAATGGCCGCCCACTATGCCCTGAACAACAAAGATAAAATATCTCCCACAATTTATTTTTAAAGGGCGTATTTTGTCTAGTTATTGCAGTGGTTCTCAAATGGGGGTACGCGTACCCCTGGGGGTACTTGAAGGTATGCCAAGTGGTACGTAAGATTGTTCAAAACTACTCTAAAAATAGCAACAATTCAAAAATCCTTTATGAATATATTCAATGAAAAATACTTCAACAAAATATGAATTTAAGTTCATAAACTGTGAAAAGAAATGCAACAATGCAATATTCAGTGTTGACAGCTAGATTTTTTGTGGACATGTTCCATGAATATTTATGTCATAGATTTCTTTTTTTGTAAAGAAACGTTTAGAATTAAGTTCATGAATCCAGATGGACCTCTATTACAATCCCCAAAGAGGGCACTTTAAATTGATGATTACTTCTATGTGTAGAAATCTTTATTTATAATTGAATCACTTGTTTTTCAACAAGTTTTTATTTATTTTTATATCTTTTTTTCCAAATAGTTCAAGAAAGACCACTACAAATGAGCAATATTTTGCACTGTTATACAATTGAATAAATCAGAAACTGATGACATAGTGCTGTATTTTACTTCTTTATCTCTTGTTTTCAACCAAAAATGCTTTGCTCTTATTAGGGGGTACTTGAGTTAAAAAAATTTTCACAGGGGGTACATCACTGAAAAAAGGTTGAGAACAACTGAGTTATTGAATGGACATTTCATTAAGAAAAAAAAAACCCCTCCAGATATCGCCTTCATTTACACCATGCAAACTTTTGTTTAAGATTTGAGATACATATTAAAAGGTATGGATGGCGTTTCATAGCAATTCTCCAACAGCGGTATTACTTCGAATCTCCCCAAAAGCCAGAGGAGTCCCTGTACTCTGCATCAACCACAGTGCTTTTGTGTAGCTCCTTGATGAGCCTGATGATTTAACTCCGTCACCTACGTATAGTTACCGTGTTCACGTCATGAAGGTCTGGGAGGAAAATGTGATTATGGCGGTGTTAACACGGTATTAGCCCAAATATTGCGATGCAAATATGGTCGCTGTCGTTTTTTGCACATAAAAAACATTTTTAATGAGGGCCATTTCAAACCGCCAAGATTGTCACGAAAAATGTAACATGTTTGCTTTTTTTTGTCGTGTCCCCACCGTGAACAGAGTTCATTGTGGATGAGTGATGGATGACCAAGTTTTTTTGTTTGGCGCAAACATGGTCTTTGGCGCAGCACGGCGAACCGGCAATGTTTAAACCCCCTTTTTAGTAACCAGAATCTCAACGAGGAATCTGAACCGTAACTCTTGAAGTTCAAACAAACCCTAATTGTTTTACTGACACTGCAGCATCATCCCACTTACTGTACACACTTGTGGGGTGGACGCAGTAGCATGTGAAAAACAAAAATAATCATTCTCAAACCTGCTAAGCTTTTAATACGTTTTTAGTTCCTACAGTGAGTGAGTAAAAAGAGTCAGGGGTAAGCAGAAGCCCTTGAAATATAATCCAGAAAATCAGTTTGTAGGGAGTAGGGGAGGCCCTAACTATATTTATATTCTCTGGCTCACTGTGCTAGACTTTGAAAACCCCCTCAGTAACCTAACACCTTTTATTGGCAAATAGCTTTTTAACTTATGGTTATTGTAGTGACTTTATGTATTTTATGTTCTCAATGTCAGTATATGTCAGTCATGGTGATGAATAATAAAGTATGTTTTTTCATGAATTTGGGTCTTAAGATGAAAACGTTGGCAAACATTCAGATTGTCTGCTCTTCTGTGAAATAAGGTTGTTGATTTGGAACATGAATTATTTTCTGACCTCTCGCTCATTTCCCGTCTCATTCAGGCAACACCGGATCTCCTGAAAGGTCAGCAAGAGCTTTCACAACAAACACATGAAGAGACAGCAAAGCAGATTTTGTTTAATTACCTAAAGGACGGGTGAGTTATTAGTACAGCTTAAACTTTTTTTGCTTTACTCTCTATTTTCATGACAGATTGATGCTGTAAAAATACAAGTTTGGATTTTTGGGCCACTCAACTTTTGACAAATACCACACTTTAAGTACCGGTATTGCATCAGTTATTCCGTGGGAGTACACTTTTTTTTTTATCATAGTTTGACTGTTTATGATAAAATTGATGGAATGTGTTCTTTTTACCCACCCAGCTATGCAATCCAGCTGTGTAGAGGTTTTTTTTTTCTTGGCATCTCACTTTCTCCTCAGTGTTTCCTCTCAACCTTCAGTGTGAAGCCTTTGTGTTAGTCTGTAATCTGACACTCATTGACTGTCAGGGAATGTATGTACTGTAGGGTTAAGGTTGAACTGAGGAAAGCAATCTTTACAGTCCGTTATTTTTCTAGCATAGTTTGTGAGAACCTGTAAATGAAAAGTCTGAAAATATACTAAAATCAAATATCACCGCATGTTGATATTTTAACATCAAGTTTTGCAGTTTTCTGTAGCTTTTTTGCATGTGCTGTCAAAAAAGAGCAGGAAACTGGTTGGGTGTGTCAGGACAAATGTCAGGAGTCACCGGACGACAAAGGAAAAGATACCAGATGGAAGTACAGGGGCTGAAACTGAGCCACGTTCTTAGAGCTACAAACACAAACATTCACCAACAGGGGTTAAAGATGTGTAATTCAAATCATCTGTTTGGAGGCAAGGGAGATTGAGGGGCTGCTGTCTGTGTCAATGACCTAATTTATAGAAATAATAGATCACTGTTGTGTTGGGAACATGGTTCGACTCCAGATTTATTCATACTGATGCTTTTGATTCCGCTGCCTTTAAGGGTGGGAAAGACCCACCCAAATTCAGCACGAAAGAAACATTTTATTTTGCTGTGCAGAGGCAAATGTAATTTTAAGACATTTGTCATTTTAGGGTTTTTCAGACAGGCGGTCCAAAAATGTGTTTAGGGCAGATCCAGAATTCCTGGAAAAAACCTCCACTGCGCTTGTATGGTCTAAACAATTTTCATGTTAGGTACTTCTGCATAAACAAGTGAGATCCAATGCAAACGTTGTACAACATATTTTGCCTATGTATTTTGCATCTAACAAGATGTTTTATTTTTAGTTACTACATAATTCAAATAAACACAGATATTTCTGCTTACCATGACCTTCATTCTTTTTTTCTAGAAGAGGCATCAACATTGACATTTCACTTTTGACACATGTGCATCAGTAAAAAATGTTCTATAAAAACTCCGCTGTTCACTGCCACACAACACCTATCTCATGTGTGGAAACTATTTGCCGTGTGGAAGAATATTTGCGTCTTTGAAGTTCCAAGTGCTCCATGCAATACAGATTTCATCAATTTTTATTAGTTCAGACTACATAAACGATGAATCAGAGCAGCGGAATATGAATTCAATCTTTTTGCTGATCAAATTAAACGATTAATCATTGCGATCGTTACAAGGCAATTATTGTTGTTCACAGGTCTCGGCCAATTTTGTTGTGTAAAAAACTGAAGCTGTGCCAGAGATTTTTGTTTTACCCTCCGCTGACTGGTCCTTTTTGTGTCTTTTGTCTGCAGTAGCAAGGATAATGATGAAACGACCAAGAGAAAGGTCAACCTTGTCTTTGAAAAGATTCAGACCTTGAAGTCACGAGCCACTGCAGCCACTCAAGATGACAAAGTGAGATATT
This sequence comes from Nerophis ophidion, assembly GCF_033978795.1. Taxonomy (NCBI): domain Eukaryota; kingdom Metazoa; phylum Chordata; class Actinopteri; order Syngnathiformes; family Syngnathidae; genus Nerophis; species Nerophis ophidion. Next base: position 32,580,668 of record NC_084612.1, read on the forward strand.
TTTATTGCCTCAGTTTTTCCAAAGGCATAAGTTTTCATCCCCGCAGATCTACTAACACTAAATTATTAATTTTGGTTTTAGAGTTTCTACCATGCTTCGCTTATCAGCTCTTATCAACAAGAGCAGTAAAAATCATCCAAACAAAACATCAATGGGCCTACTTTTTCAAATGTTAACATTTTATCTCATTTCAAACCAATACAAACATATTTGACCCTAAAAAAGATATGCACATTCCAAACTCTTTATTTTGCATTAGACGCTCATGTGATGTTTTCTATTTCTCCCCCATGCAAAACTGCTAATGCAATTTCATTCAAATCCCTCCAACGAGATTTCACCGAAAAGTAAATATGTTTAGATGTTATTCTCAAACATGTTCTTCTGCCAGTCCTTGGGTCTATCTGCACAAACCAAAGCCCTGCAGGAGCAGAACGCTGCACTGGAGAAAAAAATGTCCCAATTGAAACAACAACTCGAGAAACAAAGCACGGTAACATTGTCATTTTGTCTACCTACTGTATTTGAAATGTTTTTCTTTGATCTGTGGGTTGGACAACATGGGGGTAATTTTAAATCGGACTTTGCAACCTGCTTACTAAGATAGGAGTATTATCAAGTACATTTGTATTAAGTATATGTGCATGCATATATGTTACCTTATCAGACCTATAAGGTGGACAGCATGGCGACTGCAGGTGTGAAGGAGCTGCAGCTGGGAGTGGATAAGACTACGACAGAGTGCAAACGCTTGAAGGAAAAACTGATGAAAACAGAAGCTGAACTCCAGACCACACTTGAAGAGTAAGCACAAATTAAATATTACCATTTAACTGCAGAATCAATGAGGGAAGGGCTACTATTCAAGGTCAGGAGCGAAAACATAATGGCAGATTATTTTGGTATACAGATACTACAGCTCTCTCTTTCCGTTTGTGGTTATAGGCCACAAATTTAATTTACAATCCTTTTGTGCTTGTTTGTGGGTAAGATTGGAGGTCAGCATTGAAGTCCTCCCTGATAGATGAAGTAACATTCTGTATCAAGAGATTATATTAGGAACATACAGAGGGAAATGTAGACAAAATATTTTAATAATATATCTGTTCAATGGAGGTTTTAAATACTCACTATTTGAAAGCAGCCTAAGTCCATTCTCTGTCTGGTTGTCCTTCCAGTGAATGTTAATGTCATTTGTCTGTTGTCTTTTTACACACACGGTGGTACATAAACTTATGAGCACAATTTGTTCCACAAACAAGCTTGTAACTCGAAACACTCAAATCTCAAAGCAGCCACACCCGATGAAACTAATTGAAATCACTTTATTCCAAGCCTTGACCTCTCAGTACACCACTATTTTAACATGTAACATGCCTTTTAAAATGACAAATGAGCTTTTAGACAAGGAATATAATTGGAAAAACATTAAAATAGCATACACTACAAACATGTAGATTTCTCTCCTCGAGGCTACTTCATCCATTGTTGCCAAGTCCCCTTAGTATCCCCTGTGGTTGCATGTTTTTTTGTGACATCTGGCGACACTGTCTTTGTGGTGTAACAATAGGAACTCAGAACAGATTCTTAATATTGTTATGGATAAATGGTTGTCATTAAGGAGGCTGCAGCATGTCTGATGCTACAGCGGGACTGACTTGCCTCGTAGGCTGCTTACTAGTAGGACATATTGGTAGTGGTTTGTTTCTCTAATTCACTGTTCCGTTTCCTTTCCTTACCACAAACTTTTTAATTTTCAGTGATCGACACATAATTGTGTCGATCTCTGAGCGGTGCTCAAACATGCACAAAAACAACTGGGGACGGTGTGGCGCAGTGGAAGGGTGGCCGTGCGCAACCCAAGGGTCCCTGGTTCAATCCCCACCTAGTACCAACCTCGTCATGTCCGTTGTGTCCTGAGCAAGACACTTCACCCTTGCTCCTGATGGGTGCTGGTTAGCGCCTTGAATGGCAGCTCCCTCCATCAGTGTGTGAATGTGTGTGGGAATGGGTAAATGTGGAAGTAGTGTCTAAGCGCTTTGAGTACCTTGAAGGTAGAAAAGCGCTATACAAGTACAACCCATTTATTTATTTAACTTTTTAATCAAAGCTTATGTTTGTTTATTGTGTAAACAAGGCACAAACAACAACATGGAACAAAATATTAAGTAGTTATTGCTCAAATGGCACAACGCTGTTACAAATATTACTTCAACTGATAGAAAAAAAGCTTGTAATTCAAGGTATGCTCGCAACCTCAAGCATAACAAAAGCTGAGAGACAGCTCGTATCTCTAATGATTTGTAAGTTGAGTTACCACAGTAGTTTGGACGGCACAATATGTTAAGATAGTGTAGAGTAGACGCAAATGACTATCTTCTGTGTTCTTTTTACCAAGCTCAGTTCTTTGTCTTTTTTTTTGTTTTAGAAGCATATCTTGCATAGTTATGTGAATAATAAATATACTATATACCTGTACACATAAATACAGGCTAAAAATATGCAAAGGTACAAAAGGAATGTCATGCCTTTCATTTGTGGACTTCAATTACTGTCAGTATTGTTGGACTGGTTGGACTGATGGACTTGCATGCCCTTGTTGAGTTGTCCTTTATAGGAATTTTAACATCACTTATCACCCGCAAGTAGTTTAGACATTACAGTACTGCCTTGTTAATGGGCTTTAACCCCATCATGCTGCAGCCCACATGTTCAGAGCAGGCACAGGTGCTGCCATTCGTATGTGTGAATTATAATTGCGCAGGTGTGTGCACACATGGAGACCAGCAGTGTGCTCTGACATTTTATGTCGTTTGTCAGATTGTTCCAGGTGAAGATGGAGAGGGAGCAATACCAGACAGAGATCAGAGACCTGCAAGACCAGCTGTCAGAGATGCACGACGAGCTCGACTCGGCGAAAACATCAGCTGCAGATGGAGAGAAAGACGCCATCATAGGGGTAAAGAATTGTTCACTTAAACTGTCTATTGGGAAAGTAAGAAATAATCCTAGTGACGGATCAAATGTGTGCATTATGGGTTATTTTCTGTTTCGTTGTGTACCCGAAAACCAAGCTACAAGTGTAAATACACAAGACATTAAAACTAATCCTAAATGTTTTTCTGTAGGACATAATGCAACTGAAAGTGGAGTTGCAGGATGTTCTGTTGGCCAAAGAGGAGCAAGAGGAGGTCCTAAGGAGGCGGGAGAGGGAACTGACTGCTCTCAAAGGAGCCCTTAAGGAGGAAGTGGCCATTCATGATCAGGAGATGGACAAGATGAAGGACAAGTATGAGAAGGAGATGAGTCAACTACAGAACTCTTTCGAGGAGGCCAAGCAGGTAAGCTAGCAAGCATTATCCCTGTCTCCCCCACAGCTCCATCCTCCCACATTCAAAAACACACCATGTTAGGGAGGAGTGTGGAGATAAGCACTGCATTGAAAGATGTGGTTTGCATCAGGGCTTTTGAAGTAACATTATTTACACCTTTCCATTAGTTTCACAAGCTGTCTGTGGATATATATCTGTGTGTATGCGTGTATATGTACATGTATGTCTGCCTGTATGTACTGTATATGTGTGTATATGTATGAACAGCATTCCTTCTAAACTGCAAAGATAATTAATAAAAGAGACAAACTACATTTCTATCCTTTCCAATACTTTATTAAAGAAAACAGCATACTGGTACCATGTCTTTTCGACTTGCCAAATAAAACAAGGCAAGTGTTACAAAAATGTTATTTTTCTTATAAAGTGCACCATTGTCATGCACAATAGCAATAATTTTTCTTAGGGGAATTTCAAACCTGGCTATTACCTATTCCAACCGTTCTGCAATGTTGGATGCTGAATGTCTTTCCTCTAGTGGCGTGGTCGTAAGGCAGATTGACTTCATGTTCCATTAGTCTCCAATATAATGGCATGTATTGCCAAAGTGGCTGCACTTGTCCACACATCAGTAGTGAGAGCAATTTTGCTCTGGGTGGCTTTTATGTCAGTCTACACTTCATGGAATGTCTGCTCGTACTTCCTCTACATCAGTTTGGTAAAATGGTTCCTCGACGAAAGAGTGTAACCAGGGTTGAGGACATGAATCATTTGTCTAAAACCTTCATCCTCCACCATTGATAGTAGCTTCATGTCAGTTACCAACATATTAAGGATAGCATCAGTCAATGCAGCCGCTTGCCGTGGTGTGCAGACCTTCCTTTGTACCAAGTCGCTAATGCTTGCTTGTTTCTTTCTGAAATGAGAAAAACCATAATAATGAACGTACATAGTAGCATCAATTACATGTAACTCAATACATACACAGTTGATTTAATTAATAATTTGTGACGTAAAAGACAAATACGCCACCACATTAAAACAAACTAAATAAATGGACATTGGAGTTGCAGAATACACCAATAACAACACAGAAATGTAACTCATCAGATCAGAACTGGATCAGATATAGTACACGTTTCTGTAGTGAATAATAAAGGATTCACTGTAGGCTACCTCTGAATGTCATTCCAAGATGGCGTACGGTCTGCAACATTGCGGAGCTGCTGCTAAAGATGGAACATTTGGCAGAAATACCGGACAATTCCACAAACTTTATGGCTGGCTCGCATCGTGGTCACTCTGTGATCACGTACGACCGCCAGACACTTCTGGATGTGGACATATCGGGCCGTTTTGGACTGATAGACGCTTGCGTGCTAGACGTGCTAACTAGCATGGGAATACGTCGGCGGCTACATCCAGCGGCCTGTGAAGCAGGGGAGTCTAGTAGCAGCGGGGGCCGTCTACGGAGCAGACGCCAGCGGTGTGATCGGAAACGCGGATGCCGAGCGGGGCTTAAAACAAAGCAGAAGGCTTATCCCCACAGAACACCACTTCCCTCCATCATGAAGACGGATTTAAATGAAAGATGCGAGACTACTGGTCTGGGTAAGGAGTCTGTTAAATTAGAACAAGTTTTTTCTGCTTTGAGTGTTTCAGAGTTGGACATGTGTTTTACTGAGGTGGCTAACTATGATGCGTGCAGTTTATCAAAGCAACAAACAAACAATCGGAAAATCCCCGTTACTGAGGTGGCTAACCATGATGCGTGCAGTTTATCAAAGCAACAAACAAACAATCGGAAAATCCCCGTTACTGAGGTGGCTAACTATGATGCGTGCAGTTTATCAAAGCAACAATCAAACAATCGGAAAATTCCCGTCGTATCAATTCCTAGATATGGTCGTAACTATACTAAATGCACTGGACATAATAAACACAACATTATTAATATTGCTACTACGGATAATTTGATCAAAAACTCCATAAAACAGCCCACTACCTATAATATAGGTTTTTTAAACATAAGATCATTGTCTCCCAAAACGTTGTTAGTTAATGATATTATCAGAGACAACAATCTTAACGTCATCGGTCTCAGCGAAACCTGGCTTAAACCAAACAACTTTTTTGCGCTAAATGAGGCATGTCCTCCTAACTTTACACATGCGCATATTGCCCGTCCGCTTAAAAGGGGTGGGGGGGTCGCACTAATATACAACGAAAACTTTAACCTTAGTCCTAACATAAATAATAAATATAAATCGTTTGAGGTGCTTACTATGAGGTCTGTCACACCGCTCCCTCTACACCTGGCTGTTATCTACCGCCCCCCAGGGCCCTGTTCAGACTTTATCAATGAATTCTCAGAGTTCGTTGCTGATCTAGTGACACACGCCGATAATATAATCATAATGGGGGACTTTAATATCCATATGAATACCCCATCGGACCCACCGTGCGTAGCGCTCCAGACTATAATTGATAGCTGTGGTCTCACACAAATAATAAATGAACCCACGCATCGCAACGGTAATACGATAGACCTAGTGCTTGTCAGGGGTATCACCGCTTCCAAAGTTACGATACTCCCGTATACTAAAGTAATGTCCGATCATTACCTTATAAAATTCGAGGTTCAGACGCATGTTCGTCAAACTAATAATAATAATAACTGCTATAGCAGCCGCAACATTAATGCTGCCACAACGACAACTCTTGCTGACCTACTGCCCTCGGTAATTGCACCATTCCCAAAGTATGTGGGCTCTATTGATAACCTCACTAACAACTTTAACGACGCCCTGCGCGAAACCATTGATAACATAGCACCGCTAAAGTTAAAAAAGGCTCCAAAAAAGCGCACCCTGTGGTTTACAGAAGAAACTAGAGCTCAGAAATTATTATGTAGAAAGCTGGAACGCAAATGGCGCACGACTAAACTTGAGGTGCACCATCAAGCATTTAGTGATGGTTTAATAACTTATAAACGCATGCTTACCTTAGCTAAAGCTAATTATTACTCAAATCTCATCCACCGTAATAAAAACGATCCTAAATTTTTGTTTAGTACGGTAGCATTGCTAACCCAACAAGGGACTCCTTCCAGTAGCTCCACCCACTCAGCTGATGACTTTATGCAATTCTTTAGTAAGAAAATTGAAGTCATTAGAAAGGAGATTAAAGACAATGCGTCCCAGCTACAACAGGGTTCTATTAACACTGACACGATTGTATATACGGCGGATACTGCCCTCCAAAATAGTTTCTCTCGTTTTGAGGAAATAACATTAGAGGAATTGTTACAACGTGTAAATGGAATAAAACAAACAACATGTTTACTTGACCCTCTTCCTGGGAAACTGATCAAGGAGCTCTTTGTGTTATTAGGTCCATCAGTGCTAAATATTATAAACTTATCACTTTCCTCGGGCACTGTTCCCCTAGCATTCAAAAAAGCGGTTATTCATCCTCTTCTTAAAAGACCTAACCTCGATCCTGACCTCATGGTAAACTACCGACCGGTGTCTCACCTTCCCTTTATTTAAAAAATCCTCGAAAAAATTGTTGCGGAGCAGTTAAATGAACACTTAGCGTCTAACAATCTATGTGAAACCTTTCAATCCGGTTTCAGGGCAAATCACTCCACGGAGACAGCCCTCGCAAAAATGACTAATGATCTATTGCTAACGATGGATTCTGATGCGTCATCTATGTTGCTGCTCCTCGATCTTAGCGCTGCTTTCGATACTGTCGATCATAATATTTTATTAGAACGTATCAAAACACGAATTGGTATGTCAGACTTAGCCCTGTCTTGGTTTAACTCATATCTTACTGATAGGATGCAGTGTGTCTCCCATAACAATGTGACCTCGGACTACGTTAAGGTAACGTGTGGAGTTCCCCAGGGTTCGGTCCTTGGCCCTGCACTCTTCAGCATCTACATGCTGCCGCTAGGTGACATCATACGCAAATACGGTGTTAGCTTTCACTGTTATGCTGATGACACCCAACTCTACATGCCCCTAAAGCTGACCAACACGCCGGATTGTAGTCAGCTGGAGGCGTGTCTTAATGAAATTAAACAATGGATGTCCGCTAACTTTTTGCAACTCAACGCCAAAAAAACGGAAATGCTGATTATCGGTCCTGCTAGACACCGAACTCTATTTAATAATACAACTCTAACATTTGACAACCAAACAATTAAACAAGGCGACACGGTAAAGAATCTGGGTATTATCTTCGACCCAACTCTCTCCTTTGAGGCACACATTAAAAGCGTTACTAAAACGGCCTTCTTTCATCTCCGCAATATCGCTAAAATTCGCTCCATTCTGTCCACTAAAGACGCCGAGATCATTATCCATGCGTTTGTTACGTCTCGCCTCGATTACTGTAACGTATTATTTTCGGGTCTCCCCATGTCTAGCATTAAAAGATTACAGTTGGTACAAAATGCGGCTGCTAGACTTTTGACAAGAACAAGAAAGTTTGATCACATTACGCCTGTACTGGCTCACCTGCACTGGCTTCCTGTGCACTTAAGATGTGACTTTAAGGTTTTACTACTTGCGTATAAAATACTACACGGTCTAGCTCCATCCTATCTTGCCGATTGTATTGTACCATATGTCCCGGCAAGAAATCTGCGTTCAAAGGACTCCGGCTTATTAGTGATCCCCAAAGCCCAAAAAAGTCTGCGGGCTGTAGAGCTTTTTCATTTCGGGCTCCAGTACTCTGGAATGCCCTCCCGGTAACAGTTCGAGATGCTACCTCAGTAGAAGCATTTAAGTCTCACCTTAAAACTCATTTGTATGCTCTAGCCTTTAAATAGACTCCCTTTTTAGACCAGTTGATCTGCCGTTTCTTTTCTTTTTCTTCTATGTCCCACTCTCCTTTGTGGAGGGAGTCCGGTCCGATCCGGTGGCCATGTACTGCTCGCCTGTGTATCGGCTGGGGACATCTCTGCGCTGCTGATCAGCCTCCTCTTGGGATGGTTTCCTGCTGGCTCCGCTGTGAACGGGACTCTCGCTGCTGTGTTGGATCCGCTCTGGACTGGACTCTCGCGACTGTGTTGGATCCATTATGGATTGATCTTTCACAGTATCATGTTCTCATAGTCATCATTGTCATCGACGTCCCACTGGGTCATTATTGTCACCGACGTCCCACTGGGTGTGAGTTTTCCTTGCCCTTATGTGGGCCTACCGAGGATGTCGTAGTGGTTTGTGCAGCCCTTTGAGACACTAGTGATTTAGGGCTATATAAGTAAACATTGATTGATTGATTGAATAAGAGCATGAAATATTCCAGCACCTTCATAACGTTTAGAATAGAATAGAAAGTACTTTATTGATCCCTGGGGGATATTCAAGTTATACTAAAGTGTCACTCAAGTCTAAATAGATTTATATAGCTTTATTGGGCCCGGCTACATTGATCCATTATGAAACCAACCTGAGATATTTCTGTCCGTTACGTTTATTTTGAAATTGGTAAACGTGCATTTTCTCTCTCAAAACGGATTCAAATGTGCCGGAGCCACACTATCAGCCCCGCGTTGCAACAAAGGGATAACGTTAACGTTACTCACAAAAAAGCTGAACTTATGAATGCCTGTTGCGACTCAAAACAACACAGAAAATGAAATCATCGTACTATCCAAAAAGTTCCTAATACTCTGAAAGTGAAAACACAACAGTTGCTGCTGCGCTTCCTTAAAAAAAAAAATCTCCTCGTTAACAAAAGATTAAAAACACAAAAATACGGACACAACGGATCAATATACTCGGACTACGGACTTAAAAAAGTTACGTACCGTGAGTTCTTCCCTTCATCCATGGGTCCTCTTCAGGTGCTCCTGAATCAATGTTGTCCTTCCGTGCCATGCGAGGTCCATGCTGCACGTTTTATAGGAAACTGTCTTTTTTCAAGTCTTTAAAGTAAAGTGTTCCGACACTTTGGACGACTTAGGTCGTACACTTTTCTCCATTGAAGCATTGACTTCGAGATGTTTCTCCGTCGAACTATCCGTACTGTTTCCCTCCCCCATTTTTCGAATGTTTCCAGGCAAAGGAGACTGCGTGGTCACGTGAGCTGCACATGACACATCATTGGCTGGCTCACTGCCACGTCATGAGACATAGCCGCAGCACATGCGCATAGCATAGATCCAACGAATCGATGACTAAATTAATCGCCAACTATTTTTATAATCGATTTTAATCCATTTAATCGATTAGTTGTTGCAGCCCTAACATATATATATATATATATGTATGTATATGTATATGTGTATATATATATATATATATATATATATATATGTATATATATATATATGTCTTGATTGGATTATCCAGAGAATAGTGCTCGATACCGTGGTAGAGCGCAATATGTAGGTGTGGGAAAAAATCACAAGACTACTTCATCTCTACAGATCTGTTTCATGAGGGGTTCCCTCAATCATCAGGAGATTTTAATGGAAGCATTCACATACAATGGTTTATAAAGAGCACAGAGTGGGTGGGTACAGGCGGGCGTAGGGTGTGGTGATTGGCTCATGTGTTACCTAGGAGGTGTTTCCGTCTGTGGCGGCATGTTGAAATTATTTCACTGCGCTTGTTGAGGGATGATAGATCTGGATGCTATATAATAAACAGTTTCTCTTTCAAGCATAGGTTGCATCTTTTATTACCACTGATGTAAGGTGTGCTGGATGCAAGAATTTGCCACGTTATTGAATATTCAACATTATTGTCTTTGAGGTTCCAAATGTGTTTGCTGAGTTCTGTAGAATTCTGCAAAGTCTGGTTTCTAAAGGAAGCGTTGTGGTTATTCCATCTTGTTTTGAACGTTCCTTCGGTTAATCCTACGTACGTGTCGGATGTGTTAATGTCCTTGCGTGTTACCTTTGCTTGGTAAACGACTGATGTCTGTAAGCACCTTCCGTTGAGAGGGCAATCAGGTTTCTTGCGACAGTTACATTCATTATTGGTTTCAGAGTCGTTTAGTCTGGGGGTAGGCAGTCCTTTTGCAATTGCTTTGTTGTGGTTTGAAATGATTTGTTGCATGTTATTCATACAGCTGTAGCTCAATTTAATGTTGTTCTTGTTGAATATTTTTCTTAGGGTGTTGCCTTTGGGGAAGTGTTTGTCGATCAGAGTGAGGAACTTGCGGCCGATGTTGGTTGAGACGTCTTTGCTGAATGGCGGATTGTACCAGATGATGTTTCGTTTTCTGCTCTTTTTTGGTTGGTTTCCTGGAGTGGGTTCATAGGTGAGGTGAAGTTGTATCCGCTTTCATCAAGTGCTTTCTGGTACGGGGGGGTTGCTTGGTCGAATTCAGCTTTGCTGGATGACAGCATCGATAGCCTTTTATTAATTCCGGTAGGTATTCTTTTCGTGGTGGTGGGTGGGTGGTTGCTGTCATGGTGCACGTATTGGAGTGTTGTGTTGGGTTTCGTGAATGGTTGGTAGCTGTTATTTCTCAGGTTGAAAGTGACGTCGAGGAAGTTGACGGTTTGCTTGTTGGCTTCAATCGTGATCCGTAGGCTGTTTTCTTTGAAGATTTGGCATATGACCAAGCTGAAAAATGACATGGAGCGCATCAAGAAAGCAAGCAACCTCATCGTAGCCGCCGATAAAACCACAAACTTCTACAGAATGGACATACCAGAACATAACTCTTTACTGGACAAAAGCATCACCAAATCATACAAAAAAGCGCAACCCAACACTTTACAGAACATCCACCTGGAAAACAAGCGGATCGCAACCGAACTAGACATTGAGGACAGGGTGGACGCCACAGCCAACAAAAAAGCCTTCATCACATTGAAGGACCACAAACCCAACTTCGCAAATAACCCAACATGCCGACTAATAAACCCAACTAAATCCGAAACAGGAAAAATCAGCAAAATAATCCTGGACAGAATCAACGCAAAAATCAAGGACAAAACACCACTCAACCAATGGAGAAATACAGCAGCAGTAATCAAACGGTTTAACAACATCCAAGACAAACAACAACACAACTTTATCTCCTTCGACATCGAAGAATTTTACCCTTCCATCACGCAAGACCTACTGACCCAAGCACTAAACTTCGCCTCGGACTACGACTCAATCACAGGCAACGAAAGAAACATCATCATCCACGCAAAGAACTCCATACTCATCCACAACAGTACACCATGGCAAAAAAAGAACAATTCAACATTTGACGTTACTATGGGGAGTTTTGACGGAGCAGAAACGTGCGAACTCGTTGGGAGTTTCCCCCTCACCCAGCTTGCTAGCCTCAACCTGAACCTTGGTATTTACCGTGATGACGGACTGGCAGTGTGCCGCGCCTCGCCAAGGAGCAGCGAGAATACCAAGAAGCGCATATGCCAAATCTTCAAAGAAAACAGCCTATGGATCACGATTGAAGCCAACAAGCAAACCGTCAAATTCCTCGACGTCACTTTCAACCTGAGAAATAACAGCTACCAACCATTCACGAAACCCAACACAACACTCCAATACGTGCACCATGACAGCAACCACCCACCCACCACCACGAAAAGAATACCTACCGGAATTAATAAAAGGCTATCGATGCTGTCATCCAGCAAAGCTGAATTCGACCAAGCAACCCCCCCGTACCAGAAAGCACTTGATGAAAGCGGATACAACTTCACCCTCACCTATGAACCCACTCCAGGAAACCAACCAAAAAAGAGCAGAAAACGAAACAACATCATCTGGTACAATCCGCCATTCAGCAAAGACGTCTCAACCAACATCGGCCGCAAGTTCCTCACTCTGATCGACAAACACTTCCCCAAAGGCAAAACCCTAAGAAAAATATTCAACAAGAACAACATTAAATTGAGCTACAGCTGTATGAATAACATGCAACAAATCATTTCAAACCACAACAAAGCAATTGCAAAAGGACCGCCTACCCCCAGACTAAACGACTCTGAAACCAATAATGAATGTAACTGTCGCAAGAAACCTGATTGCCCTCTCAACGGAAGGTGCTTACAGACATCAGTCGTTTACCAAGCAAAGGTAACACGCAAGGACATTAACACATCCGACACGTACGTAGGATTAACCGAAGGAACGTTCAAAACAAGATGGAATAATCACAACGCCTCCTTTAGAAACCAGACTTTGCAGAATTCTACAGAACTCAGCAAACACATTTGGAACCTCAAAGACAATAATGTTGAATATTCAATAACATGGCAAATTCTTGCATCCAGCACACCTTACAACAGTGGTAATAAAAGATGCAACCTATGCTTAAAAGAGAAACTGTTTATTATATATCATCCTGATCTATCATCCCTCAACAAGCGCAGTGAAATCATTTCAACATGCCGCCACAGACGGAAACACCTCCTAGGTAACACATGAGCCAATCACCACACCCTACGCCCGCCTGTACCCACCCACTCTGTGCTCTATATAAACCATTGTATGTGAATGCTTCCATTAAAATCTCCTGATGATTGAGGGAACCCCTCATGAAACAGATCTGTAGAGATGAAGTAGTCTTGTGATTTTTTTCCCACACCTACATATATATATATATATATGTATGTATATATATATATATATATATATATATATATATATATATATATATATATATATATATATATATATATATATATATATATATATATATATATATATATATATATATATCGTAATAACAATGTGATCCCTAAAACTTTGTTGATAGCATTGTTAGTTGGACTTCATTATACAATGTTTCTCAAGAGAGGTTCAACAGTGTTACCCATTGAAATTTGGAAACAATGTGGCAAAGTCATTTAAAAGCTGTGATAGACTAAAAAAGTCAAGGACAAAGTTCCGTGTTTACTCCTTTGGCAAAACTTTATCTCTAAAGCTTTCCCTCTCAGCCTCCTTTACTGCAATTTCTGCAGTAAATGTATGACAGTACAAGTGATAAAACACTCCTTATCCGTAAAAAGTTCACTATTCTAAGGAATTTTTGAGGATGTTGGTTAGGTTGTAATCAAAAAGAGAAGGAAGTGAGTTAAGATGTGGTGCAAAGAAGGACTGTGGAGTAACATTGTTTTTAGCATGTCTCAGTTGGACTCACGTGCGTCCTGTTTGTCTCAAAGGCTGGAAGTTCTGCTTGTGCTTAGCTTCCTGTGGTGCTGTGGGAGGGGGATTACAGCAGCTCAGTGATTTGCTCTAGCAGACTGACCACATTTCCTTTGTTAAACACAGGTACTGCTCCCCCGGTCCCAGAGGAGTTTGTCATCAGGGATCTGTGTTCCTTGCATTTGTAAGCATTTGGGAAGATGAAGTCATTGTTTTCTTCTCTTTTAAAGATAGAACACAATCTTCGCTCATTAGGGGCTTTCCTTTTGTGTGCTTGAAGTATTGTCCCATTCACAGCTTACACATGAAATGGTAACACTGGCAAATATTTATAACTTAAAGGTGCCATAGCTAATAATTTTATGTCAAGTCATTATTAAATGGCCCTGATATGTCAAAAAGCATTAATAAATCATGTTCTTTTCGAATACAGTAGTTCAGCTGGAATATGCTCATTTCAAAATTAGATTTACAGCCCCAAAATCTTGTTAACGTTTTAATTTTGATGCCCCGCCCTCCACCGTTTTACCGATTAGAAAGTCTGTAAGTGTGTCACATCCAGGTCTTGTAACGACCCGGAAGAGTTAGTACTGCAAGGGATCCGGGTATTTGTTGTGTTGTGTTTATGTTGTGTTACGGTGCGGATGTTCTCCTGAAATGTGTTTGTCATTCTTTTTTGGTGTGGGTTTACATTGTGGGGTATATTTGTAACAGTGTTAAAGTTGTTTATACGGCGACCCTCAGTGTGACCTGTATGGCTGTTGATCAAGTATGTCTTGCATTCACTCATGTGTGTGTACAAGCCGTATATATAGTGTGACTGTGTCGACACACTGTTTGTATGGAGCAAAAGCAGACGTGACAACAGGTTGTAGAGGTCGCTAAAGGCAGTAGGCACGCCCCCAATAATGTTATCCGGGTGGGAATCGGGAGAAATTCAGGAGAATGTTTGCCACCGGGAGATTTTCGGGAGGGGCACTGAAATTTAGGAGTCTCCCGGAAAAATCGGGAGGGTTGGCAAGTACGGGTGGGGGTGTCGTCGATATGACGTCGTTGCTTGATTTGCTATGATCCATATCATAGCAAAACATGGGGCGGTATAGCTCGGTTGGTAGAGCGGCTGTGCCAGCAACTTCAGGGTTGCAGGTTCGATCCCCGCTTCCTCCATCCTAGTCACTGCCGTTGTGTCCTTGGCCAAGACACTTTACCCGCCTGCTCTCAGTGCCACCCACACTGGTTTAAAAAAAAAAGTAACGTAGATATTGGGTTTCACAATGTAAAGTGCTTTGAGTCACTTGAGAAAAGTTCTATATAAATATAATTCACTTCACATATATTCTTTAAAAAGGCAAACAAATATGAATATACATTAAAAACAAATCTGTTATTAACTACAGTATTAACATATATTTTTCTTACATACTATTGTTTTGTTCTCTTTTTAAAATTGTTGCGTATTGTACAATGTACTTTGTTGAGAATTTTTTTTTTTTTTTTTCTTCCCTTTTAGTAATTTTTTCCTATGATAAAAACAATTGGGAACAAATGCAGCAACTATTTTTGGTGTTATTGGCGACTCAACTCTGTTTGAATAGATACTGTCGCACCATGTCCGTGACGCAAATCGAGCTGCAGAGTGCCTGGCGTCACACTTGCTTTGCGTTGCTGGGAGCCTTTCTCTCATTAAAAGCCGCCAGTGTCAATTTAAATTGGGAAGATTGCTGTCCGCATGTATATTTCGAATATATGAAAGTACGTCCACACCGCGGACACGCTCCCTCTGCTCCAGACAACCACTAGCGATTGGCGGGTGTTAATGTGTAGTTAGTGTGTTATGGTGTTAATTTTTCCCATGGTCTGTGAACACATTGTGTCGGCTGAGAATGAAAAAGTGTTGTGTGTCTAGGAATAAAGCACGGAGGCACGAATGTCTGATTCCTTTGCTTTCTACTGGATGGTGCAATACATTATATTGCTTTATTTTGTTAGTTGTGGCAGCTAATTTGAAGCCCGTGCATTAAGGAGAAACCCTAAATGAAATTAAACCGGATGTACAGTGTAGTGCTTTTATTTTGAAGCCGGAAAATAGTGTGATTGGTTTGAGAAAGTGTGTTGACATGTTTTGATGTCCTGCCTACATCCTGCCGACCGTCCTTCATTTATTTTATGTCATTTTACTTACTAAAGCGGTCACAGTAACAAATTAAAGGCCTACTGAAACCCACTACTACCCACCACGCAGTCTGATAGTTTATATATCAATGATGAAATATTAACATTGCAACACATGTCTATACGGCTTTTTTAGTTTACTAAATTGTAATTTTAAATTTCTCGGGAGTTTCGTCTTGAAAAGGTTGTGTAATGATGACGTGTACGCGTGACGTCACAGGGTTTTTGGAAGTGTGAGCGCTAAGCACACACACAGGTAAAAGTCGTCTGCTTTAACGGCATAATCACACAGTATTTTGGACATCTGTGATGCTGAATCTTTTGCAATTTGTTCAATTATTATTGGAGAAGTCACAGTAGAAAGATGGAGTTGGGAAGTTTTAGCCTTTATTCACACAAACACACGGTGATTCCTTGATTAAAATTCCCGGAGGTGAAAATTTACTATGGATCACGGCGCGGTCAAGCGGACATGAATCCAGACCAAATGTCAACCAGCAGGTTTCGGTGAGAAAATTGTGGTTAAAAAGTCCGTTCTTACCGGATAAAAGCTGAGCTTGTGCCGTCCATAGCTGCCGTCGACTCCCCTGAGACACTGCGCGTCAACACACCCGTGGACACATCCCTCCGACTCTCAGGTAATATTAAACTCACTAAAACACTAGCAACACAATAGAAAGATAAGGGATTTCCCAGAATTATTCCAGTAAATGTGTTTAAAAAAATCGGAATACGTCCCAATGCTATCGCGTTTTTGTTTTGTTTCTAGTCCGTCACTATCAATATCCTCAAACACGAATCTTTCATCCTCGCTCAAATTAATTGGGAAATTGTCGTTTTCTCGGTTCGAATAACTGTTTTTGTTGGAGACTCCCATTAAAATCAATGTGAATATATGAGGAGCCATCGACATGTGACGTCATCGTCTGCGACTTCCGGTAAAGGCGAGGCTTTTTCAGGAAGTACCAAAGGTGGCAAACTTTATCGTCGATTTTCTCTACTAAATCCGTTTAGTAAAAATATGGCAATATCGCGAAATGATCAAGTATGACACATAGAATGGACCTGCCATTCCCGTTTATTTTAAGAAAATCTCATGTCAGTAGGCCTTTAAGGGTTATGTTATCACTGCACCTTAACAGTAATCTGAACACGGAAGTGAAGCACTACCCAACTCTGAACGAGTGCGCAGCAGGTGTTTGCTGCAGGGATGTCGCCTCTTCTCACGGCGAAAAATAGAAAATTGTAATTTCTTGTCGGGAGAATAACTTGCCATGGCTTTGAACCTGATATCTCCATAAGGTTGACTTTCCTTTGTCCATTCCTGCTTGCTTGTGGCTCATCAGTAGCAGGTAAACTGCAGCCAAGTTCCTCCTGCCCCAACACGGCCCAAATGTCAAAAAAGAAGTCTTTGCGTTAATTGGCCCTTACAAAAATTAGTTCCGTTATTATATACAATTTACAATTTATTCTGTCAACACAATATTCAATACTGACAGCTAGATTTTTTTGTGGACATGTTCCATAAATATTGATGTTAAATATTTCTTTATTTGTGAAGAAATGTTTAGAATTAAGTTTATGAATCCAGATGGATCTCTATTACAATCCCCAAATTAGGGCATTTTAAGTTGATGATTACTTCTATGTGTATATATATTTATTTATAATTGAATCACTTATTTATTTTTCAACAAGTTTTTAGTTATTTTTATATCTTTTTCTCCAAATAGTTCAAGAAAGACCACTACAAATGAGCAATATTTTGCACTGTTATACAATTTAATACATCAGAAACTGATGACATAGTGCTGTATTTTACTTCTTTATATCCTTTTTTCAACCAAAAATGCTTTGCTCTGATTAGAGGGTACTTGAATTAAAAAAATATTCATAGAGGGTACATCACTGAAAAAAGGTTGAGAACCACTGTTCTAGGGTATATATTAGAAGCAGGTCTATTTTCAAATTTTACAAAAGGTGAACTGGAATATAAGGCACATTAAAGGGGTCATATTATATTATATATTATATTATATTGGGACGGCGTGGCGCAGTGGAAGAGAGGCCATGCGCAACCCGAGGGTCCCTGGTTTAATCCCCACCTAGTACCAACCTCGTCACGTCCGTTGTGTCCTGAGCAAGACACTTCACCCTTGCTCCTGACGGATGCTGGTTAGCGCCTTGCATGGCAGCTCCCTCCATCAGTGTGTGAATGTGTGTGTGAATGGGTAAATGTGGAAGTAGTGTCAAAGCGCTTTGAGTACCTTGAAGGTAGAAAAGTGCTATACAAGTACAACCCATTTATCATTTATATTATGATTTTTTTTTCTACATTTAAAACAATTTTACATAACATGTTATAGTGGTTATTTGCTCAAAATGTTGCATATATTATATTTTACAGACCATTTTCAAGCCACTTTCTGATGGATGCGCTGTTTTGTGGCTCCATTTCGACAGCGTCTTCCCCCCGCCACGGTAGTTTTTAGAGCTTTCATAGCAAGTCTACTGACATATACAAGTTAGAACTGTACCCTACTTTATATTAGAAATGGCAATAGCAGAAGATGAATGCCCCACAACAAGAGGATAGGGAAAAAGAAGGAGCTTATTGACTACAGTGCGGAAATGGTGGATGCGCGCACATTTTCGGAACATGTGCAGATCCCAAATACACAACAGCAGGTACCAATGAATAAGAAAAGTTGGTCTTGCATAATAGGTTGAAACAAAACACCAGATAATAAGTCTCTTAATAGGTGCCATTTTGGGGTCCTTATACACACCATCTACTGTAATTACCTGTATATGGAAGCACAGCACGGCTGACTACGGTAGCCGTAATACGCCGGAAATCCATCAAGTGGTGCGACTTCTCAGTTTACCAAAGTCGTGCTTGCTTACTTGTACTTGTTCGCATCATTTATTGAACAAGGGGCTTCAACTTGCAGTCCACATGTGTCTCTTATGTGTGACTGCCATATACTTATTACAGTTATCATTACATCATGTTCCAAATAAAATGACTTCAATGTTGGTAAGCACAACCAGAATTAATACTTACATTAGGCAAGCTGGATTATAAGGCGCACTGTTGATTTTTGAGAAAATTAAAGGAATGCGGTACATTTTCAATGATAATAATGTTAGTAAATTATCTATTGAAAAAAAAATCCTGTGACAGCCAGAATAGATTGGTAGATGAAAATAAATGTAAAGGTAAAATATTTATAGTTTACTTTATGTAGTGTAAAAATGCACAAAACTGCAGGAAATGTAGTCTTGATTTACAAAGTTTTCTTTTGGGTTTTGCGTGGCGGCACTTCATGCTGATAGAAATGTTCCTTTTTTCTCTCAACTATCCTCAGTTTTTCCTCAAACGGTGCTGACATCTCAGAAGTGTGTGCCCAGCCATTTCTTGAAAGCATTATTTACAATATTTGGGAGGAAAATCTGGTCAGGATGCCACCCGAACACCTCCCTAGGTAGGTGTTCAGGGCACGTCCGACCGGTGAGAGGCCACGGGGAAGACCCAGGACACGTTGGGAAAACTACCTGTTCCGGCTGGCCTGGGATTGCCTCGGGATCCCCGGGAGGAGCTGGACGAAGTGGCTGGGGAGAGGGAAGTCTGGGCTTCCCTGCTTAGGCTGCTGCCCCTGCAACCCGACCTCGGATAAGCAGAAGAAGATGGATGGATGGATGTTAAGATTGGTTGTGATGGGGTGGTGACTTGTCCAGGGTGTAGCCCCCTTCCGCCTGAATGCAGCTGGATTGGGTCCAGCATCCCCGCGACCCCGAGAAGGACATGCAGTACAAAATGGATGGATGGGTGGATGTTGAGATTGAAACAAGCTGGAGGTCAACCAGCATCCTAGAACAAAGTGTATTTGAGTGAAAGAAAGCATTACATTTGGACACATACACTTAGTAGTCTGAGGGGTACCCCCTCCTTTGTAGTGCTGTCCACCTTTATTGTGGGTGACCGGCAGATCCATGCAGAATGCTGGAAAGTGGAGCGCTAAATTGCCCTGTATACAAGTTAATTGCAGTGGCAAGCCATCACTTATCCATATAGCGTCTGTTCCCGGGTTTGCACCACACTCCCTTTACTTTCTTTGCCCTGAAAGAGTGGAGTGGGGTGGGGTGGGGTGTATGGGGTCAATTGTGGACCTCCGCCTAAAATGATTGATGAGTTTGTTCCACACAATAATACCAGCGGGGGCGGGCTTGTCTCAAAAAGTGGGTCACTGTGCTGAAAAAAAAAGGGTAGTGCGACCAAACCTCAGAAAGGGGCAAAGGGTTCTTATTTGTGTCTACACTTGACCGTTTTAAATAAGCTGAAATGTGTGGAATTGGTTGAAGGTTGGAGATCATCACTCATCTTAAAGGGGAACTGTATATCTCGGTATAGCTCAGTTGGTAGAGCGGCCGTGCCAACAACCTAAGGGTCCCCGCTTCCGCCATCCTAGTCACTGGCGTTGTGTCTTTGGGCAAGACGCTTTACCCACCTGCTTCCAGTGCCACCCACACTGGTTTAAATTTAAAAAAAAAAATAGATATTGGGTTTCACTATGTAAAGCGCTTTGAGTCACGAAAGAAAACGCGCTCTATAAATGTAATTCACTTCACAACTGCAGTATTTTTGGAATTTTGTATGTTTTTCACAATCATTATTAACGACTAAAAAAAATGATTTAGTTTTTTAGGATTCTAAAGATGATTGAAAAAATGCTTGAAAGATGTGGCTAACAGGAGTCACCGTTGTAGCCTACAAAGCCCTCTAAACGAACTTCAAAACCCTCCGTCAACGTTTTATATACACACTGCAAGTAGATATATAATGTAGTAACAGAATCATTCATGTAACATATGTTCAATATTTACTGTATTGTGGTCATTTTAAGACCGGAACTTACTTCTTCTGCACATTTATTTTCTGTTTCGATAGCAGTGCACTTCCTACTTCCGGCAACAAAAGCGTGTTCCTACTTCCGGAATCAAATGCGAGTGTGTTCTAATCATGGCAGACTTGATAAGACAAACATTTTTAGACAATTGAGGATTCACAACATTTTTGAAACTGAACATAGGGAGGATCACTGGTTATAGAAGCAAACATGAAGAGAAGCTAAAACGTTGGAGCAGATGGAAGCAGAGAGTGTGAGGTCGGTGGCACTGGGCTCTGTAAATGTAGAACTTGGAGCCAAGCTATGCCGGCATATATGGTCTGCTTAACCAAAATCAATTGGAAAAGTCCAGCTGGACCAAACTGTCCATCAAGTTGGTCACTATTAATTGATCATGATTGTTATTACAACTACAGTACATATGCTGTCGAGCTAGCTTTGTACAAACAAAACATGAAATGTGGCTAAAACTTTACAGATACTGTAATATGTTTTTTTCATGTTTATCAGTCAGTACAGATTGGTGTTTTATTAAATTATGTTTTGCATTACAATCTAATGAACCATTCAACTGTTGACCCAGGAGCTAGCTTACGGCTAATGCCGTAGCATGCGATCGCAAGGCGATGTGTTACTTTAAAAAAAAGAATTCCGGGTGTACGCTCTGATAATAACAATGTTGCAAGAGCTTGGTTATTTTACAGGTTACGGAATGTTGCCGGTTTTTGGATGCATTTTCAAAGTGATTTTGAGGCGGAATGAATGGATTGCTCCCATTAGCTGCATTGCTAAACATTATTACAAATTAGAATGCAAAACATAAAACCTTGAGTCTTCTTTGTTCTCATGAGGATTATGAAAGATAGGCAAAATTCCCAAAAAGTGCAGTTCCCCTTTAAAGTGACGTGAATTTACTCATGGAGTGCACCATCTCCCCTGACCCCACAAACTCTCCCTGCTCTGTAATTGAGAACATCTGCACTTTTGGAATCGGATCTTTCGGTGTCAGCACGCATTGGTATGCAAACAATGTGGAAAGATGAGGTGCAGCAAGTGGAGAAACTGGTTTACTTCTAGGAATGTTGGAATTAAAGTGGAGAATGTACACCCTGCAGACCCCTCTCCGACCAACCTGACCTGTGAGATATTGTAAGTTATGATGGGGGCTCATGTTGCACCTCCTCTTTGTGAGGTGCCCTACAACTTCTGTTTGTTTTTAATGGGTCTCAGCTTTTGTCTCCCCTCCTAAAGGTAAAGAATTAACCTTTACCGGTTATTATGTTACACCCAGCACTTCTGAACCACAGTATGTTTATTTCTGCATGGTTTAGAACAGTAAACCCACATCTGGCTTGTATTTACTGTGGGATGTGTAGGCAGGATAGTGATAGCTGCTGCGTAAATAGTGTGACATCAAGCTTCACACCAATCAGTTTAAGTAATTGGTCAACAAATGTTGATAATGCGGGACATCCAGCAGGTTTCTAATTTCTTATTTGCCATGTTAGGAAGACTAGTGTTTGCATTCTTCATCTGTGTTCATAAATGTTTTCGGCCTCTGTCCAGATACGATTATTCGGCCTCAGATCCGATCTGAGTTTGTGTCCCTATCCAATACTTTGACAATAGATTATAAAACAGAAATGTTTTACAGCACATAACTACGATAAATTATATACAATATAAATAGGGCAGCACAGTGGAATAGGGGTTTGTGTCTGCCTCACAATACGAAAGTCCTGGGTTCGATCCTGCACTCGGGATCTTTCTGTGTGGAGTTTGTATGTTCTCGCCGTGACTGTGTGGGTTCCCTCCGGGTACTGCGGCTTCCTCCCACCTTCAAAGACATGCACCTGGGGATAGGTTGATTGGCAACACTAAATAGACCCTATTGTGTGAATGTTGTCTGTCTATCTGTGTTGGCCCTGTGATGAGGTGGCGACTTTTCCACCCGATGGTAGCTAAGATAGGCTCCAGCGCCCTCCGCAACTAACCCTGAAGGATATAAGGGGTAAAAAATGGATGGATGGACATTATAAATAATATAAATTTTGCTGACGATGGAGCTTCAAATACTATCGTTATATCGGGAGAATACATGTCGATGACACATTTAAGCTCTGTCCCGCAAATTTGGCAGCAACAAGCGAACGATTGTGTCCTCAACACACTGTAGCGTCCTCCCTAGCGAGCTAGCAGGTAAACTCCCTCCAGAGTGTAAAACTGCTTTTAAGGAAGCAATCCTTACCTCCGTGGCAGTGAATAAACTATGTTTCAAGTAGCATTATCAATGCAGGACAAGGAATAGCTAAACTTTCTACACTACTCAGTGGCCTTGTGGTTAGAGTGTCCGCCCTCAGATCGGTAGGTCGTGAGTTCAAACCCCGCCCCAGTCATACCAAAAACTATAAAAATGGGACCCATTACCTCCCAGCTTGGCACTCAGCATCAAGGGTTGGAATTGGGGGTTAAATCTCCAAAAATGATTTCCGGGAGTGGCCACCGCTGCTGCTCACTGCTCCCCTCACCTCCCAAGGGGTGATCGAGGGTGATGGGTCAAATGCAGAGAATAGTTTTGCCACACCTAGTGTGTGTGTGACTATCATTGGTACTTTAACTTTTTTACTTTACACACTGTAGGAGGATGCAAGAAGTCATGCTAACCGTTAAAGTAAGGCTCTTGATCACAGTGGGTTGAACACTAAAAATTCAACAGTAATGATACCAAGTATAATAGCCATAAATGATCGATACTACAATGATTAGATCAATATTTTAAATTTTTGTTATTTTTGTTATTGCTTACTAACTCAGAAAATTAGTCACTGGAGACAGGTTTGCAAGGGCAAAAACTAAAGGATTTAAATCAGAGCCAGTGGTAGTCCATCCATTTTCTTCCGCTTATTCCCTTTTGGGGTTGCGGGGGGCGCTGGCGCCTATCTCAGCTACAAACGGGCGGAAGGCGGGGTACACCCTGGATAAGTCGCCACCTCATCGCAGGGCCAACACAGATAGACAGACAACATTCACACTCACATTCAAACACTAGGGCCAATTTAGTGTTGCCAATCAACCTATCCCTAGGTGCATGTTTTTGGAAGTGGGAGGAAGCCGGAGTACCCGGAGGGAACCCACGCATTCACGGGGAGAACATGCAAACTCCACACAGAAAGATTCCGAGCCTGGATTTGAACCCAGGACTGCAGGAACTTCGTATTGTGAGGCAGACGCACTAACCCCTTCTGCCACCGTGAAGCCCGCCAGTGGTAGTAAATAATTAAAATATTGTTTGATATTGCTATAAGGCTATCCTGTTTTTGTCTGATTATAATTGTGATTAATAAATTTAATCATTCAATAATGCTGAAAATTTGAAGTATCAACATTGGTATCGCCGATACTGAACCTGTGACCACTTGGTATTGGATCGATACCCGCATTTCTAGTATCGCCCAAAACTAATGTAGGGTATCCAAACAACAGAATAATAAATATTAACATTTTAACAGAATGGCTTATTTCATGGGTTTTTAAAAACATTTGATGCAGGTGGGGCCACAATACTAACTGTTATTTTTAACGAAATACTCCATAAGTCTCAAGATTGTGGACATAGTAAATCTGTAGTCTTCTCCTCTAGGCCAAAACTCTTGAATTCAGCAGCCTCCTTATCTGACCATGCTTATTCTGTTACGATTGGTGGAGGATCGGCTTCAAATGTCTGAGGTCTTTTGCGATATTCTGAAATCTTGTGCGACGTCAGGCATAACAGTGGTTTGAACTCTGACGTTCTTTCTGGGAATATATTTCCCTCAGAGTTTGCTCAAGTTGTGGCGCCTCATGGAGATTCACTTCATTCTCATAACTTTGTACATACGTGTACATACTTTGCACTGTGCTACTTGATGGAAGTGCAGCTATTGTTATCTTACGCTCAACTATAAGTTGTATTCACTTGATGTCACGTCCGGCTCTTTAACTCTGCGAGGCTCGAAGTGGCGTGCCAACAAGCGTCGGTTGCCATAGCGTTCTGGGCCATATTTTGCCTTTCTCGAAGAAAAATGCCCTTTGCTTGGTTTGCTTTAGGCTGTTGGAACCTTTCAGATTGCGTAAAGGGGAAAGATTTATTCAGAGTTCCTCGAAGAGTAATAAAGGACGGCGAAAGAGTGCAATATTTTACAAATGACGACAAAAACAGTTTCCTGCACTCCAGTTCAAGGAAGGTAGCTGAGATAGGCATCAGCGCCCCCTGCAACCCCAAAGGGAATAAGCGGCAGAAAATGGATGAATGGACAGTTCAAGGAAGCAGAGTCGAAGAATGCACAAGTTTGCAGTGATCTGTTTGTTAAAAGTTTGTTTGATATACAGTGCTTCTAATGTTCAATATTTCCCATTGAATCTTGATATTATTTGCATTATATCTTGTTTTGGAGTTTTTAAAACAAATTTTTGCTTTGAGTGTTTCGTAAACCACCAACTCGGCAAGTCTAAATAAAAGAAAGCAAATTTGAGCAAAACCTAAAAGAATTAAGCTTTTAACAAAGGCAACAATCATAAATGAAGCTTTCAGCACATACACCATGTTGACATCTATAGTTATATTTTGATGAAGACGGGGAAAACCATGTGTACTCGTAATGGCGCTTGCAACAACAAAAATGCGACAAACATGGCTGCAAACGCAAAGTTAAATCATGAAATGCAACGTTACCCAGGCAAAAGCAACAAATGGTTTATTCGGGAGAGTCTTGATAACAATTTACCTTGACCCAGCCACACACAAAGAAGTTGTAAGCCTCCATGCTTTTCCAAGTTTTCATCTGTTTTACCATGTAAAATGACGTGGAGCACTGGATAGTCCGGCATGTCTGGGAACGTGACCAACGGATAATCCTTGAGCTCACTCGACAAATCTTATTTTTGATAACATATAGTGGTAGATTCCATTACAGAGTTTTTGTTTTTTTTGTGCTCGTATCTGCTTTTAGTGGTAAGACACAGGCCCCTTGTGTACTCCGATAATTGGCATTCTGTTTGCTGCATAGTAGCTATGTGATTGAATACGACCTATAATATCCACACGTTACACACATACTGTACCTCTTCCTAGATGGAGCTTAGTTCCCATCGAGCTCCGTCCTTGGCCGTATCTTTGCCTGCCTCTTGAGTCATCTGTTAGAGGGTGTGAACGGAAGTTTCCCTGTCTGATCATCAAACTTGCTCAGCCCAGAGAAGAGTAGCCCTTTCCCTACTCCACTTGGGCCTGAAAGTAAAGGACGCCTGCTCCAGTCTGGGTGTTTGATGATAGTGCTATAATTCCCAGCATTGCTTTAGGAGCTGATTATTAAGCAGGTGGCAGTAGAGAGGAAGGGGAAGAATACAGTGGAAGTACTTTCTGCATGTTGATAGACTTAGCAAAAAATACGATTGATGGTGTATGAGGCTGCGATGAGGTGGCGACTTGTCCAGGGTGTACCCCGCCTTCCGCCCGATTGTAGCTGAGATAGGCGCCAGCGACCCCAAAAAAGGATTTAGCGGTAGAAAATGGATGGATGGATGGTGCATGAGGGCATATCAATAGCTTTGAAAAGCTCTGATATTTATTTGTTGGCGACACTGGAGTAGCTGAATCTGAAAAGGAGTAGTACAGATCACTTTCCTGCAGCCAAGTGTTGGTCGTGTGAAACAAGGCATTGGACTACATATTTGTGTTTATTTTACTATGATCCCTTTTTGAAGCTTAAACCACCAAAAGACACCATTTTTTATGGTAAATGTTATTATTTTTTGCTGTCCTCTTATAATTGTTTAAAATCTGACATCATAGTAATATGTGTTGTTTTCACATTTAAGCTTTGGGTTGAGGGAGTTCCATCCTTGGCTAACAAGAGTCTGAAGCACGAAGAACTGGCCTATATCTGATCACAATCTGCCAACAAACATGATCTCCTTGCTAAGTCACTTTTGCCATAATCGCACTGCTTGCAAATCAATACATTCTTGAAAAATAAACATTAAAGCTCGGCTCTTCAATATTATCCAGCTCAAGGACCCCCAATTGATGGAAAGTAGGAGCAGGGACCCCCTACTTATATATATATAAAATAATGATTGTATTTTATATTAAACTGGTCCTAAAAGGTAAATTCTTATTGTACAATAGTAACAATATTTAACAGCTGACAAGTTGTGATTTAGGGCTATATAAGTAAACATTGATTGATTGATTGATTGATAGTAACCAGCAAGCACAGTACAGTTAGTAGAACAACTGTGTTTTTATTACTGTGTATTTGATAGGTGCTGTCGGAAATTAAACTATTGATTTTATACATATATATATATATATATATATATATGGGCAACACTAAATTGGCCCTAGTGTGTGAATGTGAATGTGAATGTGAGTGTGAGTGTTGTCTGTCTATCTTTGTTGGCCCTGCGATGAGGTGGCGACTTGTCCAGGGTGTACCCCGCCTTCCGCCCGATTGTAGCTGAAAGAGGCGCCAGCGCCCCCCGCGACCCCGAAAGGGAATAAGCGGTAGAAAATGGATGGATGGATGGATGGAAGTTGTGTGTTAATTGCTAGCTGACAACAAGCACGTCAATCGCTAGCTGGCAACTAGCGTGCTGATTGTTAGCTGGCAAATAGCGCACCCCTCGCTAGCTGACAACTAGCATGCCAACCGCTATCTAACAACTACAGTGCTAATCACTTGCTGACGACTAGAACCCTACTCGCTAGCTATCTTAAAGTACCAGTAGAGTGGAAAAACAAGTTGAAGCTAAAAAATGTATGTGTGACACCGAAAGACTCACAAAGTTTGCAAGTAAATAGATATGCTCAAAATAGTATCAATCTCACGAAGATTCTCGAGCCATTTTTAAAAGAGATAATTAGCTCGCCAGTCACGTGGTCGTGTGACGTAGAGGTAGGAACCGCAGATTGCTTCCCTACCAACAACAATGCTAATCATGCAGACTTTGTGGGAGCCAAAACAATTACTTTAGAGGAAAAGATGGTTCAGAATCTAATATTTTTGATCCTGAATGTAAGGAGGGTGAGCTACACGTTTTAGAAGCTCTTCTAAACAGATCCGGTTTTAGTGAAACACTAATCATCATGTAGCATTATTGCAAAGTGCTAAACAAGAAATACAAACTCCAAACATAATAAAATGACCGCTTACTGTACAATGTCTTCTCTTACTTCGATGACAACTGATACGATGTCCATAACTTCTAATTTCGATGAAGAATGTGTTTTAATCCACATGACGATTGATTAAAAAAGTTGCTGCTAAATCTGACACAATCTTCTGTTGTAGTGTGTTTGTCTCCATCTCTGGGTACAAACTGAATGTCACAGAAGAACAACTTATAAATTCATGGCTAGATAATTTCATAATTACATTAAAGTTTCTCCTCGAGGTCCAGTGCAGCATAAACTATAGTTGGCTCTCAATGCTATAGTTGGTAATCAATGCTAAAAATACTTTGTCTGCTTTAGCGCTTACAATATCACTTATATTTGGTTAATATTCAGGTCACGAGATGTAAATAGAGTATTGTTTGCGGGTTTTGGATGATTATTTAGAGAAGTGTGTGGGCAAAATGGAGAGCCCCTATAGACTCCATTGTCAATGTACCTTTTATTGGTTTATTTATTTACGTGTGTACTTGTCTTTTATATAGGGATTGTAAATGATAGACAACATATCTATTTCTACATTACTTTCTAATTTTTTGCATATTTCCATATTTACATGTTCAGAGTACAGAAGTGTTAATACTGTGACGTCAATCTACGAAAATAGCCCAAGGTATTTGGACCCAAAATATTAAAAATGGCTGACTGAATTTGTAATGTTTAAACAATATTTTCACATACTTAGCAAATTTTAAATACAACTGAATATGGTTTAATGAATACAATGAAAACACAATCAAGCGTATAAAGTCAACTTGTGTTTTTTCACTCTACTGGTACTTTAAATGCCAACATGAATATAATATAATTATTTATTCATGGTATATGTTATTATTTATTCACATTTAACTATATGACAGTGTGTTGACTCAATGTTCATGTGTCTTTAAAGACATTTACATTTTTGGAAAAATTTCAGGGGTAATATAAAAAAATCTATTTAAAAAAATGTACCAAATATTCACAGCCCCCCATGGTACATCTGCCGGCCCCCTTGTTTTAGACCTCTGCATTAAAGGGGACCTATGATTATTTTAATCTACATTTAAAACACTTACTTGTGGTGGTCTTGATAATATCTACTAGATATTAGGGGTGTAAAGGTCGATCGATACATCGATTTATATTCCTGGATGTCAAGTAAATCGATCTGTGCTCGACAAGTTTGCGTTTTGAAAATAAGTATCGACCCAAGATCGTTTTGAAAGGGAATCGATCGATTTTATCGATACTAGAAAAAGTACAACTTTGGATTTAATAACGGTAGACTTTATATGAAGTAGGATAGGAAGAAGGATATACGCTTTTATTACTAATTACTTTAGAATTGTTCATCGTTGTACTATAATTGGAACGTTAATAACTTTTAGTCAGCCTAAATAAATAAACAAAGAAAAAATAAAAATGACTCTCAATTCTGTAAGCACAAAAATTTAACTTAAATAAATATTGAACATCTTAATGTGCATTTCGTCCCAGTTTAAAAAACGTCATGTTGTGGGGGTTTTTTGAAGCTGAAATAACGGTATATTTGGCTTTGTAATCATAATTTTCCTTTTAATTTTTCTTATTTTGCAAAACATCTCACTAGTGAGTCACGAGTAGCGGAGGAGCGAGGCTGTCTGTCATGCTTCCTGTATGTGTAAGCAAGCCATCTTGCTTTCCGCCCATCAAGACAAAAATTAAGACAATGGACTCTACTGTTAAATAAATGTGCTTAGGTGCTGAGAGCAATGCAGATGGTGAGACGTCGTTCTATTTCTACATGTTTGCCTAAGAAAACAAAACACGCAGACATGGCAGTTTGTCAATTCTGGCAAAGTATTTCGACTTAATTTTCATTTATTGTTCGATTGATTCACTTATTGACAATCGGTCCAGACCTAGTCACCATTAAAACTTTTTTCAAGGAGCAAGTGGTGTTTGTTATTAGCGTACTGGCTGCCAGCACTATAGCGCACATGAATGTTATGTTCCCTTAAACACTTTTGATTGGCCAGGAGGCAAGAGACACAAGGCTAAACAATTCTGACCGGCCAACATGTCCGTCACTCAAATGCGGGGGCGCGGCGCAGAAGAAAAAAAACCTCCGCATCCAGCGGTTATTTATCGCACTAATTAAAACCGCTATGTCGATTACATGTTCATTAATCGTTTATTCTTAATGTACACTGTTTAAATATATGAAAATAAATATCACTATTTCATTTTTTTTTCCAAACATACCATTATTCACCCGGTCACCACATTGAGTACATCTTCTGCACATTCTCCGATCGATACAAAGCTGCATAAACAAAAAACAACCTGCCTTTATCAGCATTTATATCACTACATGCCGCACGTCAGTGTTAAGTGCATTGCCAGATTAGATGAAAATAATAATTTATCCTACTTCTTCTTTTGTGTTTCCTCAAACTCACACAGCCTCATTCATATAGAGCAGTGGTTCTCAACCTTTTTTCAGTGATGTACCCCCTATGAATATTTTTTCAATACAAGTACCCCTTAATAAGAGCAAAACATTTTTGGTTGAAAAAAAGAGATAAAGAGGTAAAATACAGGCACTATGTCATAAGTTTCTGATTTATTCAATTGTATAACAGTGCAAAATATTGCGCATTTGTAGTGGTCTTTCTTGAATTATTTGGGAAAAAAAGATATAAAAAATAACTAAAAACTTGTTGAAAAATAAACAAGTGATTGAGTTATAAATAAAGATTTCTACACATAGAAGTAATCATCAACTTAAAGTGCCCTCTTGTAATAGAGATCCATCTGGATTCATGAACCTGATTCTAAACATTTCTTCACAGAAAAAGAAATCATTAATATCAATATCTATGGAACATGTCCACAAAAAAATCTACCTGTCAACACTGAATATTGCATTGTTGCATTTCTTTTCACAGTTTATGAACTTATGTTCATATTTTGTTGAAGTATTATTCAATACATATATTTATTAAGGATTTTTGAATTGTTGCTATTTTTACAATATTTAAAAAAAATCTCACGTACCCCTTGGCATACCTTCAAGTACCCCCAAGGGTACGCGTACCCCCATTTGAGAACCACTGATATAGAGCTCCTCCATCTCTGGCTGATAGCTTTACTTATTTTCCAAATAAGTACGTCCACCTCAGTGATGTGTACAGTGTCGATATTTGTGAATGAAAGATGACTTAAGTGCTCTGAGATAAAGTAATGACGTGCAAGAAGCGTAGTCTCAGTGCATGGAAGGAAAAAGACAATATAAAGAAAAATGTTCTTGCTCATGGATGTGCTGCAGACTGACAGTATTATGGTGGCTCTATTTGCAAAGTACAATCGGTTAGCATGTTGTTGCTGCTGCTGCAAAAATGGAGGAAATTATGTGTTTCAAAGCTCCCTGCTTTGGGCTAAACAGCTTTTCAATGAGTGCCAACAGGAAATGAGAAAACTGGAAACAGCTTGTAATCGTTTAGAAAAAAAAAAAGCCTAACACAACCACTAGTGAGTCTTTTGTACTGGACTTGTTACAATAGCATCTGTGTATGATACTGTATAGATGTAAATTAATTTTGATATTACCTAAATATGGTGCTTTACAGCCAGAATGAGGGAAGTTTAATATTTGTTGTCATGCTGGAGGTCAAATTAGTTGGAGCGACCACATGATTTAACACAGGGTTGTCAAACTCATTTTAGCTCAAGGGCCGCATGATGGAAAATCTGTTTCCACGTGGGCTGGACTGGTAAAATCATGGCACAATAACTTAGAAATAAAGACAACTTTAGATTGTTTTCTGTGATTTACTTTGGCCAAAATTAGAACAAGCACATTCTAAAAAGTGTACACATCACAAATAATCCTTTTGACAAAACACTTTAAGATTTTTGCAGTTTCCAAAACACAAGAAAATAAAAAAAATATCATATACTTTGTCTCCGTGTATCTACAAAGCCATTAAACTTTAGGTTACATACATATGTTAACCAAAACACTAAATGAATAAGAAATATTCTCGGTATCATATACGCTCCGTGTACGTTGCGGCCATCCATTTTTCACTTAAAATAGAAAAAATATTTAACATCAAAAGAAATTTGCCCTGTTTATTATCTATTTAAAATGTATTTCTCTATTCTCAGTATCTCTTTCCATATTCTAGTCTGTGAGTGACCCGGAACAACAACAGAAGAAGAGCGACGTTTGCCTGCTCGATAGAGAATCAATAAAATTGTCACTTTCCATATCTCTAGACCTTAAAAAAATAGAGGGGAGATCCTCAACTCGACAAAATTATTTTCCTGACACTGACACCGTTCTTTGTCCTCTTCTATGACTGTTCCGGGTCACACACGGATGAGGATCTGAAAAGAGACACTGCACATGTGCAAGCCACTCATCTGTCCAAACACACGAGGAAAACAGTTTTTCACTCATTGTTTAAAATTCCCATTTTCGATTTTCAAACACATTAATAAATTCGAATAACTGATATGAAATAACGATCCGTTTTCAGTTTTAGTTTTATTATCAAACCAAAAAACTGGGAAAGTGGATTTTTATGTTAAATAATTTTTCTGTTCCAAACGAAAAACGGATCGTTGCGACATACACAGACCTAATTCAAAACGGTATCAGTTACACTATGCGTCCACTTTTCTTTTTTTTGACACAGACATTTTGTGGCAATGAGAGTGCCAATGTACAGTGTGTTCAAAGTGGAGGATGTATTTCCACAGGGTTTACGTTTCATTTAGACCTGCCGAAAACTGTTTGCTTGCCAACAGAATTCTTATGGTGACACCCAGAGGATTTATTCAGAACAGCAGTTTCTTTTTGTGAAAAAATGCAGCTCATTTTTATACTCGGCAAACTCATCTCAAGGACTGCGGGCCGTACCTTTGACACCCCTGATTTAACGCTTCACAACACTGTGCTTCAAAGACTGCACAAAGTCAGTTAATGTGCAACTTCAAACAAACACTTTGAATACACAAGAAGCCCCGAGTCAAACTGAGGGGAGAGGAAAAGTTAATGGATAGGGAAAGTGAGTTAGTCATACAACTGTACAAAATATTTGTACATGTATATTTGTGAACTGTTAAATTGCAACTTGCTTTGTAGGCTTTCAAAACCGCAAATATCAAGCCACACTGTTAAAGGGCTTATAATGTGACTGCTGTAAAGTACTAATCCCTCTGGGTAATCGTTAAGGACATTTTAACAAGCGTGATAGATTATTAACTCTTTGAAGAAGAGAAGAACAAACTTTATTTAAAGTAAACATTGTAAATATAATGTATATTCTACACTCATGTAGCTAATATCAATATTAGATCATGCTATTCTATACTACTCATACAAACAATGTCTCCCTAACAAATGAACCTAATCTTGTGTTGACGGTTTGAGTCCAGAGTGTTAAATGAAGACTGCAGTCCTGTCACACAACACTGAGGTCAGTGGTTTGCGGTTTTAGCACAGATAACCGAGTGTGGGAAGTGGGCCAGTGAAGCGCTGGTGCTGAACTTTATGTGCACAAGGGTTCAGTAGTGTATTATTATAAGAAATTTTCCCTTTAGCCCTTCTCCATTACAGTTACTTAATTTCTTCCACTGTCACAGCTTTGTTGTAATAATAATTTAACTTCCTGGAGCGTTTAGTAACTCATCAACACTGATCAATGGAGGGCAGCACGGCAAACAAACACGCAATCATAGTCATTGAGGTTGTGTTATTGGACTGGGCACTTCATCCACCTTTACTTCCACAATGGTGTATGAATGTTTGCGGCAATACTCCCTTGAAAAAGTCATTATTTATTTGAGTGATGAACAGCATGTTTCGTCAGCATAGGACTTGAGGGGTACAAGGTGGTGACAATGAAAACTGGCCTGTCAGCTGTGAAACTAGGATGTAAATACAAGTCACCTCCTTCTTCTTGCAGAAGAAATGTGTCTATTCACATATGGTGGCAATGTAATGACAGTACTACATATTAAGAAAGAGTTGTTTAGTTTCAGGTTCCAGAGGAAATTACAGTTGCTTATTACAGTATATATGCACTGTTTAGTGCCAACGGTGCAGCCGAGATAAGCTCCAGCATCCCCCCCGACCCCAAAAGGGACAAGCGGTAGAAAATGGATGGATGGTCACGGTACACACAGAAAAGAAAAATATATTTTTACATAGCTGAGATAGGCTCCAGCCCCCCGCGACCCCAAAAGGGACAAGCAGTAGAAAATGGATGGATGGATAGCCACGCCACAGATATATACCAGTACGAAAAATAATTGTAAATGTTTAATGACATACCTCAATTATTTCCAAACGGTGCATGTAACACGGCAGTAAAATAGCCGATCCAACAAAACAAAAGTCATGACCCACTAGCTGCAGAAGCGAGCTGTCCATTTAGCTTAACAGACTCAGTAAATACGGTGATGTTTTGGTGAATATACAAAACTGAAACAATACAAAAAGAATGTCATTGTACAAACCCTGTTTCCATATGAGTTGGGAAATTGTGTTAGATGTAAATATAAACGGAATACAATGATTTGCAAATCATTTTCAACCCATATTCAGTTGAATGCACTACAAAGACAAGATATTTGATGTTCAAACTCAAAAACTATTTTTTTTTTTGCAAATAATAATTAACTTAGAATTTCATGGATGCAACACATGCCAAAGTAGTTGAATAATTAACTTAGAATTTCATGGCTGCAACACATGCCAAAGTAGTTGGGAAAGGGCATGTTCACCACTGTATTACATCACCATTTCTTTTAACAACACTCAATAAACGTTTGAGAACTGAGGAAACTAATTGTTGAAGCTTTGAAAGTGGAATTCTTTCCGCTGTCTCAGCGGGTCTCCGCTGTCATATTTTATGCTTCATAATGCACCACACATTTTCGATGGGAGACAGGTCTGGACTGCAGGCAGGCCAGGAAAGTACCCGCACTCTTTTTTTACGAAGCCACGCTGTTGTAACACGTGCTGAATGTGGCTTGGCATTGTCTTGCTGAAATAAGTAGGGGTGTCCATGAAAAAGACGGGGCTAGGATGGCAGCATATGTTGTTCCAAAACCTGTATGTACCTTTCAGCATTAATGGTGCCTTCACAGATTTGTAAGTTACCCATGCCTTGGCCACTAATGCACCCCCATACCATCACAGATGCTGGCTTTTGAACTTTGCATTGATAACAGTCCGGATGGTTCGCTTCCCCTTTGGTCCGGATGACACAATGTCGAATATTTCCAAAAACAATTTGAAATGTGGACTCGTCAGACACTTTGCATCAGTTCATCTTAGATTATCTCGGGCCCAGAGAAGCCGGGGGCGTTTCTGGATGTTGTTGATAAATGGCTTTCGCTTTGCATTGTAGAGCTTTAACTTGCACTTACAGATGTAGCGACCAACTGTATTTTGTGACTGTGGTTTTCTGAAGTGTTCCTGAGCCCATGTGGTGATATCCTTTAGAGATTGATGTCGGTTTTTGATACAGTGCCGTCTGAGGGATCGAAGGTCACGGTCATTCAATATTGGTTTCCGGCCACTCCGCTTACGTGGAGTGATTTCTCCAGATTCTCTAAACCTTTTGAGGATATTATGGACCGTAGATGTTGAAATTCCTAAATTTCTTGCAATTGCACTTTGAGAAAGGTCGTTCTTAAACTGTTTGACTATTTGCTCACGAAGTTGTGGACAAAGGGGTGTACCTCGCCCCATCCTTTCTTGTGAAAGACTGAGCATTTTTTTGGAAGCTGTTTTCATACCCAATCATGGCACCCACCTCTTCCAAATTTGCTTGCACACCTGTGGGATGTTCCAAACAAGTGTTTGATGAACATTCCTCAACTTAACGGTATTTATTGCCACCTTTCCCAACTTCTTTGTCACGTGTTCCTGGCATCAAATTCTAAAGTTAATGATTATTTGCCCACAAAAAAAAATGTTTATGAGTTTGCACTTCAAATATGTTGTCTTTGTAGCATATTCAACTGAATAAGGGTTGAAACTGACTTGCAAATCATTGTATTCCGTTTATATTTACATCCAACACAATTTCCCAACTCATATGGAAACTGGGTTTGTAAGTTATTAATACTACCACAGACACTTGTAAATGTGTTAGCATTGTTGCTAACGCTAACAACGCTAGCTTTACAATAGCACATACAAATCTGCATAAAAACACTCCTACAGACATCACACATGAGGCGGTCTAGTAAGTATGAAATGTTTATCTATCCATCCATTTTCTACCGCTTGTCCCTTTTGGGGTTAAAAACTTCCAAATGTTGCTTGGAGTGATGAATTAAGAATCCTTTGGAGAAGAAACTGTACTGTTACACTTCCGATTAAAGGCACAAAACAGTAAGAACGTTTCAACCTGCAGCACCTGCAGTGAGCGAACTCTTTCAAAAGACAGGCGCTATAGCACAAACAATAACACACCGTTTCAGTGTTTCTATCGGTGTAATAGGAAAAGTATTTGTTGAATACAGAACATTATGGTCGTTAGCGAACAAAAATCCATAAATTAGCCGCACCGTTTTATGAGCCGCAGGGTTCAAAGCTTTGGTAAAAAAATTGCGGCTTATGGTCCGGAAAATACAGAATATAAACACATACAATTAACAGTATCCAAAACAGTACACATGCATTTTTGTATGATGCAGCTCACACGTATATCATAATACAACAATATTGTAATAAAGTTATTAATTACAAACATTTTGATCTAGATATACTGTATGTACACCCGTTTGAATTAAAATTGATTTTTGCAGCTGTTGTCTTGGATTTCATTAAGTAGGATCGTGTGTGTGTGTGTGTGTGTATGTGTGTGTGTGTGGTGAAAGTATTCATGTCTGTGTGTGCACACATACAGGCGCTGACACACTTGGATGCCACCACTGTGTCTAATTAAAATGAGTTTTTAATGCCTCAAGGAGAACTAATATGGGCTCAAAAATGATGACATTTCACATAGTCTCTTACATTGCAATGATCTCACAAATATTTTATCTTTAAATGTTAGTCCTGGTTGTCATAAGCGGTAACCTATTTCCTGTTTCCTAAAAAAAATTAAGGAAAGAATAAATGTTTGCGTGTAAAACAATGTGACAGAACAGTAACATACCTACCATGTTGGTTCAATTAGTTTCCTGTCTGTAGTGATTGTTGTCTGCTGTTATCGAGTTTTTAATGGCAGTTGATGGAATACATGTGGGCATAACTTACTGTGCTGAAATAAACAGAAAACTCCCAAACCGGTTTCCTGACATTCCATCTAACTGACGCAAAGTGTTGCTTCCAATGAAATCTCAGCACAGCTACTTTCCAACAAAGCCGTCACATCCATTGAAACCACTTTCTGTACCTCTTCTACTTATTAAGTCCTGCACTCAAAATATGTTCTTGCTATTTTCTTGTGAGCGTATTTCCAACTGACACTTGCAACATTTTGAGCATTTGTCCATCACCAGGACTCAACATGAAGTTTTATAATAACCGCATTTCACACATTAATATTTGCATTGTAAAATAGAGGACAAATATGAAATGTAGGTGGAAAAAATCCTGAAATTTAATATGCGGTCCACCAGGGCAGCAGCTATCGATTTTTTTTAGTTATTGGGTAATCTATCGATTATTTTGTTTGATTAATCAAGTTATTGGATAAAACAGAATTTTAACTTCAATTCATATTTTATGGGCTAATTTAAATAAACAATAATTTTTATTCCGTTTTCTAATAAATACATATCCATCCATCCATTTTCTACAGTTTGTCCCTCTCAGGGTCGTGGGGTGCTGGAGGCCATCCCAACTGCACTCAGTCGCCACCCCATTGCTGAGCCAACACAGATAGACAATAAACATTAAAATTGCACTTTTAACATGTGTGCATGAATCAATACTAGGGCTCAAAAAATAAGCTCACTCAAATCACAAAAAAATGATCGTGTTAATCATGTATTTTTTGATAATAATAACGCATTGTATTTTGATCATACGTGTTCCTTTGCCTTAACAATGGATGGGTACGTGAAATGTAGGTGTTGTTATATGCTCAGCGATCAGGTCAATGTCAGTGCAAAGAGCCTGAAGAGCCTGATTAATGTGCGCACTGACAAATTTTACTTCAAAATGGGACGTCATATAAAACTGTTGCAGAGTTGTGAGCAAATAAATGATGTGCATTTAATTAAAACATTTTAAAAAAAAATCCCAAATGACATTCTGCGAATAAAATTGCATTTGTGACCAAATATTGGGCTCCTTTTTAAGTTTAAGGTGATCAGCACTTTTTGGGGGGAATTG
This sequence comes from Nerophis ophidion, assembly GCF_033978795.1. Taxonomy (NCBI): domain Eukaryota; kingdom Metazoa; phylum Chordata; class Actinopteri; order Syngnathiformes; family Syngnathidae; genus Nerophis; species Nerophis ophidion. The sequence continues at coordinate 32,618,767 of NC_084612.1, forward strand.
TACCCATCATTCACAATCCCTATGTAAGACAAAAACACGTGTTTGTCTTTAAGTCGTAAAATACATTCTGTACGAGGTGGCTCACAATGCCTTTACATAAAAATGTAAAACATGCACATGCAAAAAAGCCCCTCTAAAAAGCAGTTAAAAATTAACAAAATTTGTGCAAGATGCAATTTATAAATCATGCCTCTCACTTGTATAGTAGAAGGTTGTTGCCATGAATCGAGAAATTAACAACTTTGACATTTGACTTGTATCCAGAAATGGTGAGAAAGACACGATAAGATGCTCATTAGTGGACCTTTTTTTAAAACCTTCATGAAGATTATGATAAATTCTTCATCAAAACAGTAAAATATGCACATCCCATCAGTCAGCATTCTAGGGAGAGCAGATATTGTACAGTAAGTGATAGTTTTATTATGGTCAAAGTTTGTATTTCTTGTTCAGCACTAGCAATAATGCTGCATAAGGCCTGTTATTTTTGTTAAAGGGAAACGCGAACATGGTGATGTGTCTATGAAATTGATATGCCGTCGTATTCTTAAAATGTGTAAAATACGTAAATATTACTTGTTATTAACATGACTGACATGTATACACAACAATAATGGATCCTTTTGAATGTTTTTGAGAGCGCTTAATAGGCGGAATTGAGCAACTCCCATTGTCTCAATTGTTCGCTGACTTTTGCTAGTGTTTATTTACATATGCATAAAAAAAGAAAAATGTTTTTTTTCTTAAACAAGGATTGTGAATAATAGACACAATTCCCAAAAATTGCATTTCGCCATTAAATTAATCTGAATCATGCAAGCGAGTAATAACGTGTGATTAATCATAATTAATCCAAATTCAAAAGTAATTAATCTGAATAAAAAATAAAACCATTATATGACAGCGCTAATACGTTTTTTTTTTTTACAGAACTGCTGTTTTCTGCCTCGCAGTTTACAGCACCCACACACCACTGCTCTCATGTGCAATCGCTGTATAAAAACGCTGTCCGTGTATTTAAAGTTCTGGGCACTCCATGCAGTATGGATTTTTATAAATTTTTTGTTAGTTACACTCATTAACTAAACAATCAATGCAACATAATATCAATCTGATCTAATCGATCAATCTCTGCAGCCCTAATGTTCACGTGCTAATTTCCTGTTATTTCCTGATCATTGCAATAACCATATTGACATAATGACATAGTGATATCAAATTGGTATCAGTAAGCCTCACAAGTGAAACTGTTTGCTTTTCATGGGACTTGAAGAGCAGCACAACCGTTGTCCGAGAAATGGCTGAAGTGGAAGCGGCCAAGGGTGCGCTGGAGGGCCAAGCAGGACGCCTGAATCAAGAGGCAGAGCGGCTGCGCAAGCGGGCACAAGAGCTGGAAAACGAAGTGGCCAAACTCAATTGCATCATCGACGATGCCAAACTGCAGGAGAGCAAGCTCGGAGACCGAGTCACACGATTGGAGGTGACGTGTTAACGTTAGTTAGTCCATGTGGATTGTGAGCCGCCCTTCATCTTAAAGCGTTCTTATTTGACTTTCACAGAAAGAAAAGAAGCAGCTGGCAGAGTCTTTAAGTGAGATTAAGGAGCAGGAAGAAGAGATGTCTCGTGCCAACCGAGCTTTGACGTTACGGCTAGAAGATGTGCAGGTTAGTAGAGTTGCTCTCCCCTTATGTACTTTGTACATCCGGTAAAGTCAAACTCTACCTTCTAACCACCTGACGTATTTGTGTGCCTCCATAGAGGAATTTGTCTAAGCTGAGCATCGAATACAAAGAGTTGGAGGTGAGGCTGCAGGAGGAAAAGGATCAGAAGGAGCAGTTTAAAAGTATGAAGAATGACATTGAGGACGAGAGGCGACTGCTGGACCTAACTGTGGAGAAACTTCAGAAAGAGGCAAGTTGACCAGCCACAACATTTCTTTTGTTATCATTTTCAGGTTTAAGTGACTTTCTAGGCAATAATTAGTTCTCAGAAGAAAATGTTCCTCTGGCAAATGTCCTTACATCACTATCTTCTGGTGGCATATGCTATATGTTGCAGGTTCACATGGAGGCTCCAAATTCTTGAATTTCTAAGTACTTCAGCAAAACATGTTTTGTTGTTTATTTGATGGCAAAATATGTCTCGCAAATTGCAGCAAAGCATGAATACCCCAAGTACTTGAAAATAATTAGTTGAACTAGGGCTGGGCGATATATCGATATATACGATATATCGCGGGTTTGTCTCAGTGCGATATAGAAAATGACTATATCGTAATATTCGAGTATACGTTCTCACACAGGACTTTTAGCTGCGAGCGTGCACTTCAGGCTCTCCTTGTTCTTTCCTGTCTCTCATTCTCCCAGACAAGCAGGCGCACATTCTTACATACGTCACAAACTGTCACGTCATACGTCTCATACACGCCCTCGCAGGGCAGAGAGGTAGCGGCGCGGCTAACGTTAGCGGCTAACGTAGCCGTACGAGAGAATGAAGGTGCGGATCTGGTAACAAATGAAGTAAGACTTCATTCCCAATAAAAACAGCAGGGTTTCTATTGTCTGGTGGTGGTTCGGCTTCAAGTGGGAATATGTCGAACAGACAACTGTAATTTGTCAAGTGTGGGGGGGGGAAAAAGCGTTGCTATAAAAAGTAGCATTACTGCTAATATGTAGCATCACTTGTAAAGTCACTCGCTAGAGAATGAAGAGAATTTCATAACCTTAGTAACATACCACATAGTGAAGGACGAATACTATTTGATTTCCGATTATGCAGCTCATTTTTATTTGACACTTAAAATGTCTCTGACAATCTTGCAATTTATGTTTTGGAAATGACTTGAATGTTTGTGTCATTGCTTAATAACTTTAATAAATACACTTTTGTTCAATTGACTTAGTTGTGATTTCCCTCTCTGCATGAAAGTTTAAAAGTAGCATATATGAATGCAGTATGAAGAAGAATGTTTTAATATAGACACATAGAATCATCATACTGCTGTGATTTTATGCATCAAATGTTCATTCAAGGCCAAGGCAAAATATCGTAATGTATATCGCGATATGGCCTAAAAATATCGCGATATTAAAAAAAAAAGCAATATCGCCCAGCCCTAAGTTGAACACATTATTAGTCAGAAGTTCAATAATAGATATTTTCACAACTTGTTTCCCGACAAGGTTCAGAGGTAGTGTAGTACTTCAACTTCACATAGTTGAATTTCAGGATTAATTGAGGAAAGGTATCTATTAGACACAGGCCACTAATTGGGGATTTGCAGTGCTCATTTTAATTCTACATACATTACAGTTCAGGGGGTGACAACATTTTTGTTCCCAAGGGCCGAAGTGAAATTGTGTCAATGGGCAGCGGGCCAAATAGCAATTTTAAGCATACTGCAGCACCATAAGTGAAGAGTTTAGCTACATATCGCTATATATAAAGTAGTGGAGATCATTCCAACTATCTTTTACATTTGTCCAAAAAAATTCCTCTGTGTGAATGGGTAAATGTGATGAAAAACGTAAAGTGGCTAGGGTGTCATTCCAGGTTGTGTAACATGCTACATAAATACAAGCCATACACCAATTACCAAAGATGGTAGAAATTATTGAATATATATATTTTTTTAATTGATTAGAAAAAAAGCTTATATTTGATCTTAAAATATACCTTAAAATATATGTTTTTTTAACTCACTATATCAAAACAAACCAACAAATGACTTTCTCATTTCCCACTTATCTTTTGTATAATGTATTTTTCGCCCTTTTTGCCCCTCAGATGAATGACATTGTGGATGCGTCCCAGTCGTCTACTCGAGAGCTGCAGGAGCAGATTGATATTTATAAGGAAAAGAACCGCCGGGAGCTGACAGAGCTGCAGAAATTACTGAAAGAGCGAGGCCAAGAGCTTGACAAATACCTGTTGGCTGGCCAAACTCTGCAGGAGGAGGTATACACTATTCTAATTATGTGTCATTGAATGTAGCAAACAACATCCATGGTGAAGTTGGTTAAATCCTGGCCATCATTAACGGGGCCAACAACATCAGCCATTGTTGTTGACTCATCTCGACCGACCTGACCCACAAGCATCATATCTTCCTTTCAGCTTAAAATGGGGCCTCTGTGCATAATGCATTCACCATAGTGCATTGTTTGCACTTGATAAGTCATCCTTGTCTGAACTTTGGAATGTTAGGAATGTTTTTGTTTGAAATACATGAATGTGAATAGTAAGTGTTAGAATGGAGACTGGCATGCTAATGTTTTGTGAATTAATTGAAATATTTACTGTACCTAAAAAAGAAGGCCAGTTGAACACAATGTTCTGGTTTTATAATTCTATGTACAGTAATGGTCGAACAAATAAATGAGAGTAAATATTGTTTTCAAAAGTACCCTATTCATGAGAAAGTTTTCCAGTGGTCATCACAGTTCTGGAAGAAATTTTTATATTTTTATCAAGTTCTCAAAACCAAGCTCGGAGGGAATTAAATATTGGCGTCTATCCATATAGACTCTCCAGGAATTCTTGTTAATTGTGAAAACAACAACCATTATCAACATGTTGGCCAAGGCTTAAAGTACCAGTAGGTTGGAAAAACAAGTTGACTTTTTATGTTTATTTGTGTTTTATTGTATTCATTAAACCATATCCAACTGTATTTACAATCCACAAATAATGTGAAAATACCCTCCTAAATGTCACAGAATGCCACAAATTCAGTCAGCCATTTTGAATATTCTGCTTTGAAAGTGTGTCAATGTGAGTGTGAATGTTGTCTGTCTATCTGTGTTGGCCCTGTGATGAGGTGGCGACTTGTCCAGGGTGTACCCCGCCTTCCGCCCAATTGTAGCTGAGATAGGTGCCAGCGCCCCCCGTCACCCCAAAAAGGGAATAAGCGGTAGAAAATGGATGGATGGATGCTTTGAACAACTACGGTAATTTCCGTAGATTATGCGTCACTGGAGTAACGCTTTTGCACTCTGACCATATTATTAGATCAGTCATACTGGAAATACGCACAATTTTTGAACGAGATGTGCTGTCCCTCATTCACAATCTTTATGTAAGTCAACAACACATATACTTGTTTTTTTATGCATTATGAAGTCTTAATGTTGAGGATGGAAAAGAACAATCTCTTGTCGTTTGTTTATCTATCCAAGGGCTGCAGTGATTCATCGATTAATCTGAATAATTGTTTAGGAAAATAAATGTGATTTGTATTCTATCGCTTCAATTAATAATGTATTGAGTGTAACCTATAAACATTTATAAGAACCGGAATGCATGGAGTGGCGCGGACATAGTTTCCGCATGGCTTCTGCAATAGTGCGCACATGACATCGGTGGTGTGTGGGTACCGTAATCTGTGGGGCGGCGAACAGATGAGATTTTTATTAATGCACACAAGTTAAAAGTGCAATTTCAATGTCGATAATGTGCATTTACTAGGAGAAAGAATGAAGGTTATGGCAATCAGAAACATTGTTTTTATTTCAACCATTTCCCATTGACGCTATAAAGTATGTTTTATCCAATTACTCAATCAAACAAACTAATGTATAGATTACTCGATTACTGAAATAACTGATTACTGTAGCCCTATCCTAGTCACAGTCTCTCTGACATGAATGCTCCTCAAAGATAAGGTCATCATCCAGGTTCTTCCTTTTATCCTTCCTATATTTATGCTGATGAGTTCTTGTCCAGCTGCACAACACAGGAAGTAGTGGGAGGACGTCCAACCTTGTGATATCATTGTTGTGAGAGCTGTGCTGGCTGAATTGACATCCTTCCTTTTGCTGTTCTGCCTCTGCTTTTCCAGCTGCTACAGCATATAATGCCCCAACAGTCATGTAAACTTGTTAGAATTATATTTGAATTAGCTACAGTACGATATTGCATAGTGATATAATTTGAGAAGAGGTTTGTCATTTTAATTGGATGATTATTTCATCATTGCATTGATACTTATGTTGTAAACTTTTTGCCTGTAGCTGTCCCACCGGCAGGAGGAGCTGCGGCAGTGTAAGCAGGAGCGAGATGATGCTACGCTGAGAGAAGAGCTGTTGGAGAAAAAGGTTCATGAACTTGAGGTCTATGTGCAGACCCACACCTTTGCCAAGGAGGACAAGACTCGACAATTCAAACACATGGAGGTATACCTTTTTAATTATATATAATATTATTTATAATAACCAAGATAAAATTGACTTAATATGTAACTGAATTATTTTTTTAGGACAGAATTGCTCAGTTAGAGTTGGACTTGGATGAGGAGCGTCAGAATGGAGACCAGCTGATGGACAGGCTAGACCGAGGTCGAGAGCAGGTAGACAACTCGGCACATTTCCATTATCAGAGGTCAACTGTGTCAGTGACCCGCTGTTCATGTTCATGTTAGCTCACGGTAGCTGTGTTACTGTTCCATCTCGATCTGTAAATAATATCCAGATGTCATTCACTAGCATCATTTGTGCAGCCACTAATGTGTGAATGAGGGATACATGTGACGCTGGTTGTGGTTTTGTAAGAGGGTCTTGTGCAATCTCTGAGGTTGGCAGCCTGCCTGCCACAAGGGATCATTAAAGCCACACTATGCTGGCGGGTTTCAGGTTGCAGACTACATGCAGACATTATTTTTGTCCCAATCCGTCCTAAAAACCAATGCAATTTTAATTATATTTACTGAGAAATACTGTAACAAGGTAATACATTATTAATCCAAGTGACACAAGAAATAATCATCCTTTTTAAATGAGTCATTTGATGAACTGTCAAATAAATAGTAAAAGGATTATATGTATTAATTAGTTATCATTTAATTAACATCACTAAAATATTTCAATTATGAGTCTGTTCAACTTGAATGTCAGGCATTGTTTGTTCTTTGCTTTTTTTGAGCACCGTTTTTTTAGTACCGATTTGGTACTGATACCGGTTCAAATGTAAACAATACCCGTGCCTGATTATGATGAAGTGCCGTTTTACACTACTGCAAACACAATACCACTATTTAGTTTTTATTCCTGAGGGTAAAAAATAAATTCTAAGTTAGAAACTTTCAATTGAAATTAGTACGTACTATGTAGAGAAACATTTTCAAGAAAGAAACATTTTAGTAGTTACAGTAGGCAGTCCTCCATCACAAGCACAGGCTACAATATTATATTTCATATATTTGCATTGTTCAGTGGAATGCATTGATTAGTACTGTACTATTTACCAACAAAATTATTTATAATATGTTTCAGTTTGTAGTAGGCTTGTCTATATCACAAGACTAAATGAAATACCAAACCGAATCAAAGCAGACATTTTGACTCAACTTTTGTATTGAACCTCATTAGATTGTACAGTACCTAATGAAGTGATGTTGCGTAACACACTACCCATTGAGTCTAATCATGTGGACTGTAGGATGATGAGTTTGGCAAGTTCTTTTCAGTGTACTGGATGAATTCACAGGCTCTGACGATAAATGGGCAGCATGTTTTGAGCGACTTAGTGTAGTTCAGTAGAGACTTCAAATCTTCTTAAACTTAACAAAAAAAATCTTGGCAAAGACTATCGAGTGGCATTGGGTCAGTGCGAGACTCAGGTCGTTGTCACGGCAACACTTGAGCTTTGAACAGCACAAGAGGTTGAGTGCTTGCAGGGATTGCACACATATAGACACACACACACACACATGTTCATACAGGCAAGTCTTCCAATATGTGTGTATAGTAGCGTAAGTGATGGGGGTGTATGGCTATGGAGAGAGCTGTGTGTGTGCACGGCTGCAACGGAGGCAGCAGGAGGAACACCTGCGTCTCTCCTGGCACCAGGTGCTCCTCTCCTGTCTAAATGAGAGTAATCTCCCCTTGCCTCTCCCACCGTCTCTCACAAAGCAGATTAGTTTCGCCGCATGTTCCAGTCTGCTGAATCAGCTCCCTCAAGCACTGCGCTGGGTGCAGGGCTTTATAGAGCCCCATCGCTCATCATAGTGCCCCACTGTCACCCATTAATTGGCATAAAATATCGCCAATCTTAAAATCCCGTCATGGAGAAACAACCTTCAGCGCCCATTCGAATGGTTCTCAACCTCTCTTTGCTTTCAATTGGGCTAGCTGAGCATGTAGTGTTCTTCCTTGGAGAAAAAGCATGACAGACAGGATTTGTTTATTATTTTGAAAACTACAAGACTAGTAGAAATACTGACTAAAACACTCTCAAGTACTATATGGATGTGTTAAGAACAAATGACTGACTGCTTGAATTTAACTGAGAGAAATATTGTTTGTTTTAATATGCATGGACAATATTGCATAACCTTTTAGTGTCACAACCACATGTTGTCCCGTCCATAATTTTGTCACTGAGCAGTGACATCGAAGGTCTCCACTAAGGTGCAATGCAGCCAAACAAGACAAGCCAGCGCGCCAATTAACCCCAGCACCTTTTCCACAGCCGTTTTGACAACAGCTCAATTGTTTTAGCACATTTCCTGGCTGCTGCAGACAGTGTCACGCAGTAATTGTGAGTAGGTTGTGTAGAGATGACTGTGTATGAACTTGACAGGTGGACCAGATGAGGAATGAACTCTTGCAGGAGCGGGCCAGCAGGCAGGACGCCGAGTGTGACAAGTTGGCTATGGAGAGACAGGTACACAGCCTCCCACCCTGCAGTGGTGCTGTCCAAACTCACACTAGAACGTCACATTTCATACATATGTCTTTTCATTATTGTTCTCAATCTATTAGAGCGACTCTCATCTCAATTTCCTATACACATACATGCTGTCTTTAATGTTTCTCTGCATAACCTTTGCAGAGCAAAGACCTGAAGAACAAACTGGCTGATCTGGAGGGCTCCCAGAAGACGAACAAGGTGGGTCTGGTAGGCCAGCTGGAGGATCGCATTCATGAGCTGGAGGAGCGGCTTGAGGGAGAGGAGAGGTGAGGTTCAAAGTTCACACAGAGAGCGGGTGATTGGTGATGGAAAACCTGTCTTCATGCTAACAGTGTTAATTCAAATTGTAAACTTATACATTCCTATTATTCAATAAGTATGTCATTTCAGATGGATGTTCCAAAAATGTTGTAAGGAAAATCTTTGTAGAAATATATTCACCAGCTGGTGGAACAGTAGCACATTCTGATCACATCATTTCTCAGTATAATGATGAATAAAATCTATAGTTACACATTTATATTCAAAACATCATCTAAAGCAGTGTTTTTTAGACTTTGTTCAATGAAGTACTCACTTGGAAAACTATTTTATTCACCCAAGTACGCCCTAACCAGAAAAAAAAAATGCTTGAAAAAAAAAAGACAGAAAGCAGTACTCATCTCTAGTGTTGTTGTTTGAAATTTCATAAAATAACTAATACCTAAAATAATGAACTTCCAAAGCTGTATTTTTAGTTTTGTTTGATCACATAAATAAATTTAATATTAACTTGAAGTGTCTCCTTTTTTTCTGAATGTAATAAAGTTATATTCTAAAACGTGAATACAAACTTATTCATCAACTCTTTATAATTTCTTTTCTAAGTTTATGTACTTTTTTACATTCCGTCTGTTACAAAAAAAAAACTACCATAATGTTCTGTACTGTTCAAATCATTGTAAAGGGATACATGCCTAAAGAGATCATTAAGTCATAACATACTTTAATTAAAGTCAAATCACACATACATTATTTTAATACCATTTAAGTTGCAGGTGTCAAACTCCTGGACCGTGGGGACTTTATAAAAATCTATATATATATAGTCCGCTTGGCCAATAACAAATATGTTGATCTAGTCAGCCTTGGCTTCACCCTCATTCATTATTAACAACTCAACCTTCAGTTAACAACCAAATAGAGAGGCCACCATGATATTATTAGAACGCATTGTTCTAACCATTCTCAGTAAAGATGGCATATTACCATCAAGAGTAGCAATAATTTACAGAATACCACTATTAAACTCTGCCTGTGAAAAATAACACATTAAAAAAGCACGATAACGCAGTCAAAAGTGATAATTGTATCTACAACAAAGCATGGTGGAAAACTTTCCTCCTCAGATTTGCCAACTCTGGAAGATTCCCTTTGTCAAGCAACATCCTGATTTAAGACACAAGTCTCCCGGATTCTGCTGTTTTTGTTTATACTGTATGTTAAAAAAAATTCTGTAGCTTTTGCCTGGATGTTAAAAGGATGACAAGGAGATGGTTGATCAACAATCACTTTAATAAAACAAACAACTAAGCCAAAACATCTACAGACATCTCTCTCTTAATGTGCATGCACAACGGCATGTCTTTTGCACCTGCTCTCACTCTCTCTATAAATTGTCTTCTTTGCACTCCTCCAATCACCAGTAAGGACTCATTTATGGATTCTCAGACTGTCGGAATAAAGGACTCTTCAAGCAGGAACGAACACAAACACTGATATTTCCAAAATGTACATTTCCTCTGCACAGCTGTCAAAAAAGTCAACTGAAAAGTTTAAGAGGTCCTCTATACAACAGAGGCGTTCTAGTGTTTTAGGAATTTACTGAAAAAATAGTCTCCTACATTTTTAACTGAACTCGGGAGCCAGTCCGGTGTCACGAGATGTCACCAAATCGGCTAGGCCGGATTTGGCCCCCGGGCCGCTAGTTGAATAGCCTAGTTTTATAATGTTCGGCCTGCAATTTAAATCGTGCCTTGAGTTTTGGCCCCCTGTGCAATTGACTTTGACACCCCTGCTTAAGTCATAGGTTCTCAAATAATTGATACACTACAATTAAATATGTACAGGTATATAAATATTTGAAATTAGATACCAGCAGTAGTTAGATGGATGGTACTTTAATGATTTCTTCAGGAGAGTTCCCTGAGGAAAAAAATATTCCAGCAGCAGAATTGAGAACACATTTAAGTAAATAATGGAGATATAAATGGAAATAAAAAAGAAAATATAACAATAACAATAAAAATATAACAGTAACAATAAGAATGTAACAAGAGAAACTAGGCAGTAGAAATGCATTTCATAGATGACTCAAACAATGGTTAAAATCCAAACATCAGGCTTAACTGCCAGTTTGCTTGAAAATAATAGTCAGTAAGTAACTGTGCATGAATATATTATAATATTTTATGATAAGGTATGACAGGCTTCACGGTGGAAGAGGGGTTAGTGCGTCTGCCTCACAATACGAAGGTCCTGCAGTCCTGGGTTCAAATCCGGGCTCGGGATCTTTCTGTGTGGAGTTTGCATGTTCTCCCCGTGAATGCGTGGGTTCCCTCCGGGTACTCCGGCTTCCTCCCACCTCCAAAGACATGCACCTGGGGATAGGTTGATTGGCAACACCAAATTGGCCCTAGTGTGTGAATGTGAGTGTGAATGTTGTCTGTCTATCTGTGTTGGCCCTGCGATGAGGTGGCGACTTGTCCAGGGTGTACCCCGCCTTCCGCCCGATTGTAGCTGAGATAGGCGCCAGCGCCCCCCGCGGCCCCGAAAGGGAATAAGCGGTAGAAAATGGATGGATGGATGGATAAGGTATGACACCAATTCCATGGCCTTTTGTTGCATGGTTTTATTTTCAAAGTGCCTGTACTGTTTCTCCAAAACAGTACAGTTTATTGCAATTTTTAGCATTTCTATTGACAAAACAAATATATAATATGTACCGTTGCCTTTTAGGTCAAGAATATTTAAAAACACAGCATTAAAAAATATATATATATACAGATTACCGTTTACAGAGGATTATACAATGTTTGAGTTTCTCGTTCGGATAAGGATAATGTCAACAGCTATGGCCATTCCACTCACACATTCCAAATTGGAAATGCCACGAGATTATAGTTTACATGTGCTTTCAAAATTGGTCGAATGTATTCAGCAGTATGACACTTTGCTCTACTTGTGTTGCAGGGAACGAGCCAACCTCCAACTATCTAACCGCAGGCTGGAGAGGAAGGTGAAGGATATGGTGATGCAAGTAGAGGAAGAACATAACACCATGCAAGATCAAAAGAACCAAGTTCGTTAACAATCTCAAGAATATGACGCTATTTTAACCACACATTTAGTTAAGGCATGTGTGGCAGGCTTTTAACCATCGCAGCGTTGTGTGTGTCGTAGTTAAATCTGCGTCTGAAGGCCCTAAAGAGACAGATGGACGAGGCGGAGGAGGAAATCGACAGACTGGAGCACAGCAAGAAGAAGCTGCAGAGAGACTTGGACGAGCAACAAGAAACCAACGAGCAGCTGCAGAGTCAACTCAAGTCTCTGCGCAGTGAGATGAGGTAAACAAACACTGCAATTCTTTACACGAAGCAAAGGATTAACAAGGTTTTGGGCATCATACAGAGGTAAGGCCTGACTGACATTTTTGCCAGACAGTTTGACAGGTAATCTTTATTGATGCTAGACATTTATGTCTGTTTTCTGCAGCACAGCAGCTTTGATGCTTTTTGGACATAAAAGATACTAAAACCAAACCAATATAGGTAAATACATGCTAGGGTATTTAATGAAAACATCGACATCTTAGCTTTTGTTTTAAGTGACAAGGTAAAAGTTACTAATGTAACACAGTGGATCCTTGATTTAGGAATGTATTGGCTCTTGAACGGGTTTTGTAAATAAAGTTTTTATATTGAAGCAAATTATAGGATACAATGTAAACATGAGTAAATAAATGATAAATGGGTTGTACTTGTATAGCGCTTTTCTACCTTCAAGGTACTCAAAGCGCTTTGACACTACTTCCACATTTACCCATTCACACACACATTCACACACTGATGGAGGGAGCTGCCATGCAAGGCGCCAACCAGCACCCATCAGGAGCAAGGGTGAAGTGTCTTGCTCAGGACACAACGGACGTGACGAGGTTGGTTCTAGGTGGGATTTGAACCAGTGACCCTCGGGTTGCGCACGGCCACTCTCCCACTGCGCCACGCCGTCCCGAGTAATGGGCTCTAGCGTCGACAAAAGTCCATATTTTAGTAAAAGTTTGTACAATTTGAACCCAATATAAAGTGCTATACAGTACTGTATATCAAACAAACAAATCACACACAACTTCCTAACTTTAACAGCCAGGTCGGGATTAAAAATAAAACATAAAATCCACTTTAACTTGTTAGTTAATCTTCTTTGCATTCGCCGAAAGGGAAAGATAGAAGGCCAGGGGAAAGGAAATATTGACATCGATGTTTATACTTCCTGAAAGTCTCACACCACACATCGCTTGTCCATTGCATTCTTAAGAAATATATTGAGCTAGCAAAAAGCACAAAAATATCACAGTAACTAACTGCACCACTGCTGTGCTAAAAGAATGAGCACTAAAGACTGATGAACCCGCCCAAAACCGATGTGCTGCATGTGCTATATGTGTATATATATATATATATATATATATATATATATATATATATATATATATATATATATATATATATATATATATATATATATATATATATATATATATGTGTATATATATATATATATATATGTATATATATATATGTATGTATATATATATATGTATGCATGTCTGTGTATGCATGTATGTATATTTGTGTATACATTTATGCATTTATGTATGTGTATACATTTTTATATATATATATATATATGTCTTAATTAGATTATCCAGAGAATAGTGCTCGATACCGTGGTAGAGCGCAATATATGTATGTGTGGGAAAAAATCACAAGAACCCCTCATGAAACAGTTCTGTAGAGGTGAAGTAGTCTTGTGATTTTTTTCCCACACATACATATATACATATACGTATGTATGTGTGTGTGTGTATATATATATATATATATATATATATATATATATATATATATATATATATTTATATATATATATATATATATATATGGTACAGCACAAAGATCCAAGGTCACCCGCGCCCCCCTGCCATCGCACACCAACCCACCCTCCCCAGGGGGGCCCGCCGTACTAATATAGAGGGACTGTTCTAAAGTATCGGTGCTCTTACTTGAGTTGTGTGTGCGTGCGTGTATGTATATGCAAAGGTATGTGTGTATATATATATATATATATATATATATTAGGGGTGGGCAAATTAATGCGTTAATTACGAGTTAATTCATCAATCTATTAACGCCGACAATTATTTTAACGCGCATTTGCGTGTGTTCTTTACATGCTTTTATTTTGTCAACGCCTTTTCTTAACAAGATGGCGTCGCCCGGACGGGCTTCGGCGTCGAGGAGCTCTTGGTAAAGATGGAACATTTGGCAAAAATACCGGACAATTCTGCAAATTTCATGGCTGGCTTACAGTGTGGTCACTCTGGGATCACTTACGACCGCCAGACAATTCTGAATGTGGATAGATCGGGCCGTTTTGGACTGAATGACGCGTGCTTGCTAGACCGGCTAGCTAGCATGGGAATATTTTGCCGGCTACATCCAGCGGCTTGTGAAGCAGCGGAGTGTGTGTTTTGTCTGTCTATTTATCAATAATGCAGACGAGGAGTGTTGGCTGAGTTCTTAACGTTTACTTTCAGAGCGTGCATATCACAACATACAAGATGCCGTCATGGCGACACACAACCTTTACCGGGCTACCGCGCATGCTCGTCACTCCTGTTGCATGCTGGGTAGGGTAGTTCTTTTTTTCCCTGGCTCATAACATCACAATGTAGTACCATGTATATGATGCGTTCAGTTTATCAAAGCACCAAGCAAACAATCGGAAAATTCCCATCATATCAATTCCTAGATATGGTCATAATTATTTTAAGTGCACTATGCAGAATAAACACAACATTATTAATATTGCTACTACAGATAATTTGATCAAAAATTCCCTAAAACAGCCCACTACCTATAATATAGGTTTTTTAAACATAAGATCCCTGATAAATAAAATGTTTCTGCTGTTACCTCAGAAATTGCCTGTTCAGATGTTATGATTGTGGCTCAGAGATTTGTATGTAGATTATATTTATTTTCCATAACAAACAGGATAACTTAAATACCCTGGCAGTGGCAATAAGCTCAAATGTTTGTATTTACATTTTTTGAGTTGATTTTCATAAAATATGCTGTTTAACTGCTACTGTTTAACAAGGACTGATTTAAATTGTGTTTGCACAACAAAAGTTTTGACGCTTTTGTTCATGTGGGAGAATATTCCAATAAAGGTGCACTACACACTACTTTTGAATTCATTATTGGGCTTTGCGTATACAATGCAGTTAATCGCGATTAATCGGAGAAATAGTGCGATTAACTTTGATTAAACATTTTAATCGTTGCCCAGCCCTAATATATATATATATATATATATATATATATATGCATGTGTGTATATACATATATGTGTATTTGTTGTATATGTATATATATGTATATATATATATATATATATATATATATATATATATATATATATATATATATATATATATATATATATATATATATATAATGTATATGTACACAACCAATACACATATATACGTACTGGCTTCTAAAGTCATTTGGCAACCTGTTGGTTTGCATGTGATACATGGCAACTTATTTTTCCTTGGGCCAATATGGTATTTTAAAGAAAAATTCAAACGAGGGAAAATATTTCTCTCTTTTAGACTGACTAATAGTGTTGACATTTTGGATGTTTGCCCTTCATAGGCGTAAGAGCACCTCCGCGCCTCTGCTTAACAATATGGACGACGATGATGATGACGACATCAGCACGGACGGTGAGACGTACTTCAGCTCCACGTCCAGCTACAAGCGCTCGTCAAGTCAGGACAACATCTTGTCCACCTTCAGCTTGTAAAGTAAAATAATTTTGCATCACTCTGGGAGCCCCGGTGTGACACCTTCCATACGTGAGCTGTTTACGTCAAGCACAGCCCTCATCTTATTTACAGTGCGGACACATCGTGTAGCCATGACATTTTTCAGTATTATTTGAGCAGCTTCCTAAGAGACATGTGGTGTAAATATTGTTTTAGCCGGATGGTCCACATTCCCAGTGACGCGTGGTGAACTCGAAGAATGCACTGCACAGTACTGCCTTCGGGAACAACATGACGACATTACTCACACACATTTTTATATCTAGTGTTTTTTTGTTTTTTTTTAATCGTCTCCCTAAATGAAATTTATTTTTGATGAATGAAGATCAAACCTGAATATATGAAGCAATTGTGCCAGGATCTGTTTTTTTTTTATTTATTCATGTTTATACAAACAAAATCCTTGCTTTGATGAGGTTTTTTCGGAGCAATAAATGAGGGACTTTGTACACGCCCATTTAAAACAAATATATACTTTTCTATATCTACTGAAGTCTTTATTTTGTTTAAGAAGTCATACAGTGATGCTTCAACAAACTGCCTTACATCCATGTACACAACAAACATTCTCTAGGCGCAACATCGATTGCAGCTGGACTGAGGGGATGGTGCCGTTTTAAAATAACAGTTATCCTCCCCACCCCCACACAAGAATGGTTTCACTCATTTGTGATGCTAAACGACAGTTGTTAAGATACAATGGACAGAGAGAAGAGGAGATGTTCTTAGTATGGAATCACCCTTGTTGGTATTGATTCAGTTGTATTAATGGCAATAGACGTACCTGTCTACCATCCTCTCTAAACACAGGAGGGCTTGGATCTGCCACACTGCCTATATTGTACGGAGTATGTACTGTACTGTGCAATCTACTAATAAAAGTTTCAATCAATCCACATATAGCACTGTTCTGACATCTCTTCCTGAAAACATGTTTTAAAAATAGCCTTTAACAACACAACACACACATTTTCTGCAGTTGACTACATACCTCACAATGCTATCTTCCAATTGTTTCCCCATTTTTTTCTTCAAAACTTACGCAAAATATTAATCGATCCAACAAAAGAAAATAGAGCAACTCCAGCCCTATCCCAACTTGTCAATACACAAGATAGAAATTTACGAAGCAATTGAGATGTACAAGTAACAATACTTAAAAAATGGAAAATATATTTATAATAGTAGCAGTATCAATAATATTTATAATCGCCACTATATCTTAATCATTGTCGTTTTTGTGCCACAAAAGTGTGCGACCATTCTTAGTTGGGTAGAGCCCCTACATTTTTACATTAGAAATACTGGATGGTGCACCATCCCCTCAGATTGGGGCTGGCCCATCTGGTGGCGAAGATGCACCGATGAAATGTCTTCCAAACAGTCCAGTGACATATCCAATGGCCAGAGAGTACAGTGTTCTGAATAAATGGGAATATTCACATACAGGTATACACAACAAACAAAGTGTTCTTACCTTTATTTTTGCTTTGTTTTGCTCCTATTGCATCTCACTTTTCCAGATGGAATGTGATAAACTGACAATCAAAGTGTCGCATCACTGTAATTATTTGCACTCTCCTTCTTCTCCCTTTAATGAACACGTAGGCTGCAGAGTGGATTTAAAGCTAATTCCTGCCACTACCTCTATGTACACTTTGAAGTCTTTTATACTGTAAATCCTGCTGTGACTTCAATAAAGTTACTTCTTGTCTTCAAACGTGGAGCTTGTTCATTTTTATTGTTTTTTTTTTAATCTGGTTGATGAGCTTGTAATAACATTTAATGATTGCACTCATCCTCTGATTACACCTCTTCAACGGTGTCTAGTTTTGATTGATTTGGGGTCACTACTTTTTTCCACTTTAGATGAAATATTGTATCTTCTTTCCATTACATTGTGTACTACTGCAAAGTGGATAGTTCTCTAATTGAGGCGCTGTTTGTGAGGACCCAATTTGTTGGATGAGCAGTACAGTATGTTAACTATAAAGTGTTGCATCTATTAGAAAACGTGTCAAATCTCACTGCCCTCAGTGAGGAAGCACAATCTTGGCAATACCAATACACTCCGTTAACAGCCAGTAGCCTCATTACCAGCCTGGTCACACACTGCTGTGGGATGATATCGCACTCCTTAACCACCCACAGTGGGCTTTGGTCACTCACCAAAGCTGATCCCATGTGTGTTCATTCGTGTTGCGGTCAGAACCGTTAGCAGGCCCTTGATAAACACAACACTGTGGGGCGGCCATCTCAACATTTTTGACCTCCTGGTAATATGTGAAGCTGTGCTGAGGACGTCGTCTTGTGGTAAAATCACAGAAGCCATACAAAGACATTTGCGTCCGACACCGGATATATAAGAGGAACGTGGAACAAAGTGATCATACTTGGGATTCCTCGAAGTGCTTGAGCAACTTTAGTACACATTGACTGCAGGAACTTGGAAGTATCAGTGACTACAGCAGTGTCACATTTATAACTTGCTTCCTGTCCTTGCATACAGGAGTGCAACAATACAGGTTGTGCAAGTCTTTAGGCTTTAACTGTAAACTAAACACTACTATTGCAGCAGAACAATACAAACAAGTCATTTTTATGGAGAACTAGTTTAGCGCAATGCTGCCCTCTAACGGCAAGGAACGCACTAACAATGCACAATAAAATAAACTTATTTTTTAATCCTTTTTATTGCTAAATTAAAATGTTTATATGTATATCATTTACATAACATATTTGAACTGTAAAAATGGGTGCACAACATTTATTTGTATTTATATTATTTTTAACAAAACAGTAATATAAACATTTTAATCAGTCTCCATCAAGATAATATCTAACACAAAAAGCACAACTAAACAAGAATCGTTGGAGAAAAAGAACACATAAATGTGTCCAAAAAGGAGCAGAAAAAACCTCATCACTCATTACATTACTTTGTCCTATCAAAACATATTCATACAATTCCTTATAATTGCTTGATTTATAATTAAATAAATGGGTTGTACTTGTGTAGCGCTTTTCTACCTTCAAGGTACTCAAAGTGCTTTGACACTACTTCCACATTTACCCATTCACACACACATTCACACACTGATGGAGGGAGCTGCCATGCAAGGCCCTAACCAGCACCCATCAGGAGCAAGGGTGAAGTGTCTTGCTCAAGGACACAACGGACATGACGAGGTTGGTACTAGGTGGGTATTGAACCAGGGACCCTCGGGTTGCGCATGGCCACTATATCCACCCCGCCACGCCGTCCCTAATAAGTGTTTTCAGTTTTCAGTGTACAACCTGCCCATGGAACACAATTTAACAAACTATATGTTGTATCATCTTTATCTTGATGATACACAAGTATATGTCCCTTTAAAAAAGAAAAGTGACACAAGTTTAAAATCACTTTTAAATTGTCTTGAGGACATAAAAGCATGTTTGGTGGTAAACTATCTAATCTCTAAAAAAAGGAAATCATTTTATTTGTGATAAAAAGTAAACCAGAATGCTAACCCCTGGGTCCTGGTCCCCCTGATGCCTTATTTTAAACCCAAAGTCACAAACCTTGGTTGTAGGTTGGACAATGATTTTAAAATGGAACAGTAGATTAACTCTGTCGTAAGCTCCAGTTTTTATCATCTAAGACTTTTAGCAACAATTAAATCAGTTTTATCTTGTAACGACTTTGATTGGGTCATCCATGTTTTAATTTAATCATGTTTGGACTACTGCAATTCACTCTATGTTGGGATGAACCAGGCCACACATAGCTTATTGCAGCTAGTCCAAAATGCTGCTGCTTGTCTTTTAACTGCCACTAAAAAACAAAACTTGCTCCCACAGATCATTTTAGAATAATTTTTAAAATGTATGTAACGGATTAGCACCACAATAAATATCAGAACCTTTAAAAATGTACACGTCCACAAGGTCTCCGAGGTCAGCTGATTAGTTTTTTCTTGTCGTCCCAAAAACCTGTTTAAAATCCAGAGGGGATTGTGCATTTTCTGCTGTGGCTACAATACTTTGAAACAATATCCCCTTTAATGAGTTTTAAATCACATCTTAAAACATACTTTTTGTCCTCGGCTTTTAAACCTGCATGACGTTGTGCGATTTTAGTCTATTTTCTTTTCTTTTGTTTATTTTCTTCATAGTTAAATGTTTTATACAATTGACTGTCCTTAGTTTTATCCTGTTTGTAAATGTATGTTTTTACCCCTGTGCAGCACTTTGTGAAAATTGTATTGTTTTTTTAAATGTGTGTGTATAAATGAAGCGGATTGGATTGGATAACTAGAAAATACAATGCGTAATCAATCATCTGACACGCAACATACAGTACATTCAAATCTTTATTTATATGGGACTATTGACGGGCTGTTTCCAAAGTACTGCACATTGTAAAAACAATTTAAAGTAAATTTCTCCTCTTGGCACTCATGGAGGGTGGACACTCCACTTTCCTCTCCCTTATCTCTCCTGCTTGCTTCTTTGTCTTGTCTTGTCTTAACTTTCTTGTTTCCTCTTTTTGCACTGCTCTCCAAATCTAAACATTGAAACTATTTAACTGGCCTCAACAAAATTGACAAGATCTTGGGTTTGGGGGAACCTGCTGTCGCGACAAAGCGGTTGTTGCTGGACACACGACGGACTCTTGGGAGAAGGAGTGCCGCGTGCCTGGCGACCCTTTTCTGTCGAGGACGTGAAGATATCCACCTATTCGGAATTATGACAACAGGACATCTGCTGATTGGAGTAAGCGTTGCTCTGGTTTGTCGACAAATTGGAACTTGCTGGCAGTCTTCAAAGTACCCCAAAGCTGCCACAAATGATTGGAGGATGCGGGAAGAACTGTGGTTTACATCAGACTGTCTACCCCGCAGTTTTGAGGACCAGTCATAGACAATTTAGAGTGAAAAGCAAATTTTATTTTCACCCGCATTCAAAACATTCTAACTTGGATTGTTTCCCTGGCTTCGAGACTCTCCCGAAGGACAGTGCACTGAAGACACAAAAAACTCCCTTCTTGTCTCTCATGGACACACACTTGTTGTTGTTGACTTTGGGCTAGCGACTGTACAATACATCAAGGCCGCGGAACAGAGACACACTACGGGCTTACACACACACACATCCACAAAAATATATGCCACACAAACACACCCCATCCCCCCCCAACCCAACGCCCTCGACGCAAATCCCGTAGGGGTGATGAACGGATGGTCAGCGCCTGAGAGCTGCGGCTTACTACCATGACCTTGAACTACGTTCCCTCTGTTTTTAGATATCTCGAGATGTATGTTGTAATATGTGCTTTGCTATGGAGGTTTTTTCCCACTCCAGACTGGGCCCCTTTAAGAGCCCAGGCTAGATTGTATTTTTTTACTCATCCTTCCCCAGCGTTTACCTTTTTCCCATCTTTTCCGGGGCGCCTTATGGCGACCCATCAGCGTTCCTGTTCTGTAACCCTGTGCACTGTTTGTTTGTCTAATCTTGAACGGGTTTGTGCTGAAAACAAAGTTTCGTTGTACTTGTGCAATGACAATAAAGACCACAGGGGGTGCTGGAAAGATCCCAGCTGCATTCGGGCGGAAAGCGGGGTACAGCACAAGTCTCCGCCTCATCGCTGGGCCCCAAGTTAATCACTTAAAGGGGAACATTATCACAATTTCAAAAGGGTTAAAAACAATAAAAATCAGTTCCCAGTGGCTTGTTTTATTTTTTGAAGTTTTTTTCCAAATTTTACACCTCCCGGAATATCCCTAAAAAAAGCTTTAAAGTTCTTGATTTTCCCTATTTGCGATGCGACTGTCCATTTCCCTGTGACGTCATACAGGGCTGCCAATACAAACAACATGGCGGTTACCACAGCAAGATATAGCGACGTTAGCTCGGATTCAGACTCGGATTTCAGCGGCTTAAGCGATTCAACAGGTCGGAGTATGGAGGCAGATAGCGAAAACGAAATTGAAGAAGAAATTGAAGCTATTGAGCGAATAGCTATTGACGCTATTCGGCCATAGCATGGGTGTACCTAATGAAGTGGCCCATAGCATGGCTGCCTTATTAGCATCGCCAGTAAAATGTGCGGACCAAACGATCAGGACTTTCGCATCTTGTGACACTGGAGCAACTTAAATCCGTCGAATGGTAAGTGTTTGTTTCGCATTAAACGTGGGTATCTAGTTTCAAATGTGCATACAGCTAGCGTAAATAGCATGTTAGCATCGATTAGCTGGCAGTCATGCCGTGACCAAATATGTCTGATTAGCACATAAGTCAACAACATCAACAAAACTCACCTTTGTGATTTAGTTGACTTAATCGTTGCAAATGCATCTGCATGTTATACATACATCTCTGTGCCATGTCTGTCTTAGCATCGCCGGTCAAATGTGAAGACACTTTGGTACTTTCAATGGGGGTCTGCGGCAGATTTCTTGCCAGTGGTGCAACTTGAATCCCTCCCTGTTAGTGTTGTTACACCCTCCGACAACACACCGACGAGGCATGATGTCTCCAAGGTTCCAAAAAATAGTAGAAAAAATGGAAAATAACAGAGCTGAGACCCGGTGTTTGTAATGTGAAAATGAAAATGGCGGGTGTGTTACCTCGGTGACGTCACGTTCTGACGTCATCGCTAAAAGACCGATAAACAGAAATGCGTTTAATTTGCCAAAATCCACCCATTTAGAGTTCGAAAATTGGTTAAAAAAATACATGGTCTTTTTTCTGCAACATCAACGTATATATTGACGCTTACATAGGTTTGGTGATAATGTTCCCCTTTAAATGAAAAGAAAACTTTACCCACACCAACTTGCCCATATACATATACAGTAGCATACATATACAGTAGTATGGATAGGCGGGGCGCAGTTGGGAAAGTGACCGTGCCAGCAACCTGAGGGTTCCTGGTTCGATTCCTACCTTCTACCAACCTCGTCACGTTGTGTCGTTGAGCAAGACACTTCACCCTTGCTCCTGATGGGTTGTGGTTAGGGCCTTGCATGGCAGCTCCCGTTATCAGTGTGTGAATGTGTGTGTGAATGGATGAATGTGGAAATAGTGTCAAAGCGCTTTGAGTACCTTGAAGGTAGAAAAGCGTTATACAAGTAAAACCTATTTACCATTTAGTATACTGTTGCGCATACATATTTTCCAGTGTAAAGCAAAATACAAATGACAAAAAGCTGCGTTTGCAAGCATGCATGATTTAGTGCGGTGATTGGGTGACTTCACATCTTGTGACGTTCAAACATGTCCATCATCATCCTCATCATCAGAGGCACATGGCCGTGATTGTAAACACAAGAAGTGTGAGAGCAGGTTCTTCGTGCCAGGCTGAGACTTTTACTGCCGGAGACTTCTGTCGCATGTTTAGTTTGACACTTGACTGCAAAGAAGAAAGATGAATACTTTTGTGTTGTGAGCAGTAATCAGCAGCTGTTGGCTCACTCAACTAATTTTTGTTCATCTTCATGCATATCTTCGACATGCACCCTGGCAGGCAGAAACATTCCTACAACGTTGATTTTACATAAATGTCCTTTAAAACTGACTTTGAAACAACGTTGCAAAATAGTTTGTAAAGTGAGACAACGTTGGTGTCTCACGTTGTATCCCCTTTGTGGGGTGGGAAATGACGTCAAATCAACGTCACAACCTGACATTGATTAAACGTCAAAAAGCATGTTGTTTCAACGTTATGTTTGAGTTGCTCAAGGTCAGGACCTAATTCAACTAGTTCTCCACGTTGTTTTAAAGTCTTGTGCCTTCTGGGATGTCTCAAGATGTCATCAACATGTGATGAAGTACATATAATACATACTTAATAAAGGTGTAATCATTAATAGATACTGTCATAGATTCGACTACATCGATCAGTGCTGGGTGAATTTGCCTTGTGGAAGAAAGGTATTGATCCAACTGTTCGATCTGTGTCACATGGTCTCCCCAAGATGCAGAAGGACGCCTGGAAGCAGCATGCAGGCAAGAAGGTGATTTATTTCAATGACAAAGGCAAAAAATACAACAAAGTAAAAGGGCCAATACTTTTCAACTGATATTCAATTGGATAGACTGCAAAGACAAGATATTTAATGTTTGAACTGAGAAACATATATTTTTTTTAGCAAATAATCATTAAGTTAGAATTTAATGGCAGCAACACATTGCAAATACGTTGGCACAGGTGCATTTTTACCACTGTGTTACATGGCCTTTCCTTTTCACAACACCCAGTAAACATTTGGGAACTGAAGAGACAATTTTTTGGAAGCTTTCCAGGTGAAATTATTTTCCATTCTTGCTGGATGTACAGCTTAAGTGGTTCAACAGTCCAGGGTCTACATTGTGGTCTTTTAGGATTGATAATGCGCCACACATTTTCAATGGGAGACAGGTCTGGACAACAGGCAGGCCAGTCTTGTACCCGCACTCTTTTACTTTGAAGCCACGCTGTTGTAACATGTGGCTTGGCATTGTCTTGCTGAAATAAGCAGGGGCGTCCATGAAAAAGACTTGGATGGCAACATATATTATGTAACTTTCAACATTAATGGTGCCTTCACAGGTGTATAAGTTACCCATACTTTGGGCACTAATACACTTCCATACCATCACAGATGCTGGCTTTTGAACTTTGCGCCTATATCAATCCAGACGGTTCTTTTCCTCTTTGGAACCGGAGGACGCGACGTGCACAGTTTCCAAAAAGAATTTGAAATATGGACTCGTCAGACCACAGAACTATTTTCCACTTTGCATCTGTCCATCCTAGATGAGTTCGGGTCCAGCGAAGCTGGCAGCATTTCTGGGTGTTGTTGTTAAATGGCTTTCGCCTTGCGTAGTAGAGTTTTAACTTGCATGTAGCGACAAACTGTAGTTACTGACAGTGGTTTTCTGAAGTGTTCCTGGCCCATGTGGTGATGTCCTTTACACACTGATGTCAGTTTTTTGAGGGATCGAAGGTCCGTAATATAATTGTATTTTCTTCAGATTGTCTGAACCTTTTAATGATATTACAGACAGTAGATGGTGAAATCCCTAAATTCCTTACAATAGTTTGTAGAGAAATGTTCTTAAACTGTTTAGACAATTTGCTCACGCATGTGTTCACAAAGTGGTGACTCTCGCCCTATCCTTGTTTGTGAATGACTGAGCATTTCATGGAAGCTGCCTTTAATCAATCATGGCACCCACCTGTTCTCAATTAGCCTGTTCATCTGTGTAATGTTCCAAATAAGTGTTTGATGTGCCAGCTTTTTTGAAACATGTTGCAGGCATCAAATTCCAAATGAGCTAATCTTTGCAAAAAATAACAGTTTACCAGTTTGAAGGTTAAGCATCTTGTCTTTGCAGTCCATTCACTTCATTATAGGTTGAAAATGATTTGCAAATCATTGTATTCTGTTTTTATTTACGATTTACACAACCTGCCAACTTCACTGGTTTTGGAGTTTGTAGAATGTTACATGAAAATAAATACCAAACAAAAAGCTTGCATGAAGCGAACAAGACTGTAAGGCTGAGTGTGGAGCAAGGCAGGAATAAAAAGTTCTCTAATTAGTGACGAGGAGCAGGTGATCGTCTTGACCACAAATCAGAGGCAGGTGAACAAAATCAGCACCCATGGCAACTAAAAAAAACTAACAAAGGCGCTGAAACAAAAAGAGACAACAACTAAGGAAATACCAAACTAAACATAACATGACCCGGGCAACACATCATGACACAACATCCTTTTAAAAGGAAATTGATTGATTTTATTGCTACTAGAAAAAGGAAATGAATGGATTTAAGAACGGCAGACTTTACACTTTTAATGATAGGGACAAGCTATTACATATACATATATATTATTGACAATATATATGTATTTTAAATGGTGTTATTAATGGGGACAGCGTAGGTCGGTTGGTAGAGCGGCTGTGCTAGCAACTTGAGGTGTCCTGGTTCAATCCCCAGCTTCCGCCATCCTAGTCACGTCCGTTGTGCCCTTGAGCAAGGCACTTCACCCTTGCTCCTGATGGGTCAGGGTTAGCCATCAGTGTGTGAATGTGTGTGTGAATGGGTGAATGTGGAAATATTGTCAAAGCGCTTTGAGTACCTTGAAGGTAGAAAAGCGCTACACAAGTATAACCTATTTAGTTATTTGTGACTAAAATAATGGTCACACCTCATTTACTTTTTCAACTTAATTCATTACAACGTTTTCAATGTTCCGCCTCAAGAAGTTCCATGAGTCACTTCCGTTCCGACTTTGTATTGCCGTGTTCTGGCTAATAGTTGTGTTGTGGTTTTTAATGTTATTGCGTTGTGGTGTTTTGTGACTTTTCTCTGCTATTGCAGCTGTTTATTAAATGAGAGTAGTAGCAGGTCAAACCACTTCCCATTTAACCTGAAGAGATGTAGTTGTACTTAATATTTTATCTGATATTTGGGGGGTAATTATATTAATTGTACGTCAAAAAACAACAGTAAAAGTAGCAGGTAAACCTACTGTTAATTCAACCTGTGGAGATGTAGGTTGTATTTTTTTTTTTTTTACAAACCCTGTTTCCATATGAGTTGGGAAGTTGTGTTAGATGTAAATATAAATGGAATACAATGATTTGCAAATCCTTTTCAACCCATATTCAATTGAATATGCTACAAAGACAACATATTTGATGTTGAAACTGATAAACATTTGTTTTTTTTGCAAATAATCATTAGCTTCAGAATTTGATGCCAGCAACACGTGACAAAGAAGTTGGGAAAGGTGGCAATAAATACGGATAAAGTTGAGGAATGCTCATCAAACACTTATTTGGAACATCCCACAGGTGTGCAGGCTAATTGGGAACAGGTGGGTGCCACGATTGGGTATAAAAACAGCTTCCCAAAAAATGCTCAGTCTTTCACAAGAAAGGATGGGGCGAGGTACACCCTTTTGTACACAACTGCGTGGGCAAATAGTCAAACAGTTTAAGAACAACGTTTCTCAAAGCGCAATTGCAAGAAATTTAGGGATTTCAACATCTTCGGCCCATAATATCATCAAAAGGTTCAGAGAATCTGGAGAAATCACTCCACGTAAGCGGCATGGCCGGAAACCAACATTGAAAGACCTTCAATCGATCCCTCAGACGGCACTGTATCAAAAACCGACATCAATCTCTAAAGGATATCACTACATGGGCTCAGGAGCACTTCAGAAAACCACTGTCACTAAATACAGTTTGTCGCTACGTCTGTAAGTGCAAGTTAAACCTCCACTATGCAAAGCGAAAGCCATTTATCAACAACATCCAGAAACGCCGCCGGCTTCTCTGGGCCCGAGATTTTCTAAGATGGACTGATGCAAAGTGGAAAAGTGTTCTGTGATCTGACGAGTACACATTTCAAATTGTTTTTGGAAATATTCGACATCGTGTCATCCGGACCAAAGGGGAAGTGAACCATCCAGACTGTTATCGACGCAAAGTTCAAAAGCCAGCATCTGTGATGGTATGGGGGTGTATTAGTGCCCAAGGCATGGGTAACTTACACATCTGTGAAGGCACCATTAATGCTGAAAGGTACATACAGGTTTTGGAACAACATATGCTGCCATCTAAGCGCCGTCTTTTTCATGGACGCCTCTGCTTATTTCAGCAAGACAATGCCAAGCCACATTCAGCTTGAGTTACAACAGCGTGGCTTTGTAAAAAAAGAATGCGGGTACTTTCCTGGCCCGCCTGCAGTCCAGACCTGCCTCCCATCGTAAATGTGTGGCGCATTATGAAGCGTAAAATACGACAGCGGAGACCCCGGACTGTTGAACGACTGAAGCTCTACATAAAACAAGAATGGGAAAGAATTCCACTTTCAAAGCTTCATCAATTAGTTTCCTCAGTTCCCAAACGTTTATTGAGTGTTGTTAAAAGAAAAGGTGACGTAACACAGGGGTGAACATGCCCTTTCCCAACTACTTTGTCACGTGTTGCAGCCATGAAATTCTAAGTTAATTATTATTTGCAAAAAAAAAAAAAAAAAGTTTATGAGTTTTAACATCAAATATCTTGTCTTTGTAGTGCATTCAACTGAATATGGTTTGAAAATGATTTACAAATCATTGTATTCCGTTTATATTTACATCTAACACAATTTCCCAACTCATATGGAAACGGGGTTTGTATATTAATATTATGTTATTTTATTTTGAATAACAACAGCCAAAGTAGCAGGTGCCTCTACTGCTAAAATATTGGTTACTGTACTTGAAAAATAATTTCTTGAATGTTGAAAATGTTACTTCAACTTAAAGTGTTGGTTGCATGACTTTATCCAAATAAGACGTAAATGCATTAGCTATTAATGTTTGTTTATTTGCTTGTTTGTGTCTGTAATTCATTTATATCTATTTCTGTTACAAGAAATAGAAATGGGGCGGTATAGCTCGGTTGGTATAGCGGCCGTGCCAGCAACTTGAGGGTTGCAGGTTCGATCCTCGCTTGCACCATCCGTCACTGCCGTTGTGTCCTTGGGCAAGACACTTTACCCACCTGCTCCCAGTGCTACCCACACTGGTTTTAAATCTAACTTAGATAGTGGGTTTCACAATGTAAAGCGCTTTGAGTCACTTGAGAAAGGTGCTATACAAATATAATTCATAAATAATAACAACATATGAGATGTCACCTGCAGTGTCCAGTCACAGTCAAACTGCTGGATTTTTTTTTTTGCCAAAAAGTTAATGAATCGATTTCAAGTCACTGATTCTTTTCGGATTGAATCATTGTAAAACAATAATATCGTCCATGAATCTATCAACAACCACAAATTTTGAATCGAATCGTTTATAAAACAAATCGCTACACCCCAAACTGTATTTTCATATAGGTATTCTAATGCAAGCTGTATTATGTAATACTATTTATATTTATTTTATGAATGTAGTTGCATTGCTTTTTTACATCTTCAAAAGTGTTGCATAAAATGATTGAAGCATAAATAATAAGTAAATACCTGGAAAAAACTTTATAACTCATTTCTGTAAAGTCCTATTTTTGACACTAAGTCTTGTAGTATGCAGGTCCCTATAATGGCGTGTCCATTATGCTTTATTTAATGGCTTCAAATAAAAGTGTGTGACTTCTAACAACATGAGTGTCCAAAGGGCAGGAATCGGCATATTCTTAAAATACTATTAACAAAAAAATGCAATAAAAGAGCAAATAGGTGTAAAGTAAGTAAAGTAACGGTAAGTTGATCCGTTGATGCTAAAAACTAGGAATGCATGATGTATTTGATTTCAAGCCAATACCAATACCGATAACTTCCTGCTCTCAAGAACGATACAGATAACCGATTAACTTATTTATATCAATTATTTTTCCAAATGTTGTTATAACTATAGTTTGTGCACGCCTTTCATGGCGGCTGGTTTTGGGTCAGATTGTTCAGATTGGCTTTCAAAACGCTATTGTAGCCATGCTGGTGTTTCAGCTGGCTGGCGAGGTTTGCTGCGTTGAAGTGTGATGTTTTTTCAAATAGCACATATAGGGCCTGATTTATTAAGATCCAAACATCACGCGCTAAACAGCGTGTGTAATTTCTGAAATCGCGTGTACTATTAGTGAGCGTGTTCCATGCAATCTACTAAAAATGCGTGTACAATTCCAAAGTGGTGCAGACCGCCTTATTTAATTGAGAATTTTGCGTGTAATATACGGGACATCACCATGGAGACATGTAATCATTTACTGCACATTCATTTTATAATTAGACTTAGACTTCCTTTTTATCGTCATTCAAATTTGAACTTTACAGTACAGATAAGAACTAAATTTTGTTGCATAAGCTCGTGGTAGCGCAGTATGAAAAAGCAATAAGGTGCAGATATACAGTAAATAAATAGATTACTGTACAGATAAATACATTGCACTTTTGTATATGCATCCACGTTTATGGATGCATCTTATATTGTCTTTATATTCCAGCGAATTTACCATTTTAGAGGGGAATTGAGGGGATAATTATGATACGTTCAAGAGTCTTATGGCCTGAGGGAAGAAGCTGTTACAGAACCTGGAGGTTCTGCTATGGGGGCTGCGGAACCTCTTTCTAGAGATTAGCAGTGAAAACAGTTGCTCCTACCTGTGGAGTTTTGATATGTTTTCAAACATTAAAAATAAATCTAACACTTTTTATGGGCATTGTAGACACAGTCCAAAGTGTATCTACAACAAAACCCACTCCCTCCCCCCTTTTTTCTAGTGCAGAAGGTGCTTTCAATGGGAGAGAGGCTGCAAAAAATGCATACTTCAGGATTTTTTTTTCACACAGAAGATACTGTATGTTATTATTTTGTAATATATATTGTCAATGAAAAAACGAACGACATTAAGAAAATGCCAGAATACCTCAAAAGGCATCAATTTAATTTGTTTTAATCAGCCCCTTAAGTCACTCAGCTTTCAGTTACATGCAAACTTACAAAAGGATTGTCATGACGTAGGGGTTTTCAAGGCTTGCTGCGGGGTTTGTTCTCCCGGGATGCAAACGGACTACTCTGGACCAGGCGTGAAGGTAGGAACATTTTTCATTAATAACTATCAAAATAGGAACAAACAAAAAAGTGCACAAGTCAAAAACACAACTTAGACAGAAACAAAACTCACTAAACTGTTGCATGAATAAACAAAACTTACTTGGCATGAAAACTAGCAGCATGAAGTATCATGAAAGGAGCAGCATGAACTATGGCATGAAAACTAGCATATACAGAGTAGCGTGGACTAGGCATGAAAGGGCAATGCCGCCAGACCGACTGTCTGGCAAGGGCAGTTTAAATAGAAGTCTCTTGATTGGAAACAAGTGCGTGTCCCAAACACCAGAGGCAGGTGAACATCATAAGTCGCCATGGCAAGCAAAACAAACAAGAGTGCACCAAAAACATGGGCTAATGGAGTTCAAAACAACAGAAAATAACAAAAACATAATCCAGATCACCAAACATGACAAGCATAATGCTGAATAGACGGCATGTCCAATATTTTTTTTCTGTCAGACCTGGCAAAAATGTTGACACACACACGTAAGACATCTGTCTTTGCACCGCGAGCAACAAGTGTGTGTCAGTTTGCACATACTTTTCAAATGTGCTAAATCACACGCTATATTGTCCTCGCAAAACGACAATGAGTGTTGATATATTGTTCACGCTAAATAACATATTTGTATTTTCTCTTCCCAGTATTGTGGCCGTTTTGTAGATCAGCATCCATCCATATCTACCGCTTGTCCCTTTTAGGGTCACGGGGGGTGTTGGAGCCAATCTCAGCTGCATTCGGGCGGAAGGCGGGGTACACCCTTGACAAGTCGCGACCTCATCGCCGGTAGATCAGCATATATTTTGCATATTAATAAAGACAGAGACCCAAAATGGATTGCACGCCTTATCCTGCTCCTTTTAAGAGACGCAATCCAACATGTGGAGTAGATCAGCTTTGCGTTTGCTATTAAGTTTGCACGTGTTTAAGTACACACAAACCTTTCATAAATCAGGTTCAACATGTCTTCCTCTGAAACATTGAAGAAATCCCATACGATCGACACCATGTTTGATACCAATGAGGTCAGGGGAAGTTTACGACAGAAGTAGGAGAAAAATTGCGCTCGAGTTGCTCCTCCTAACCCACCTACAGCACAGTATGTAAATATCGCTTGACTGGAGTATTTACTTTTCAAAGGGATATATTTTAGGATTTATCGAGTGAAATCCTAATTCCTCATATTATTATTAAAATGAAGAGGTTGGGGCGGTATAGCTTGGTCGGTAGAGTGGCCGTGCCAGCAACCGGAGGGTTCCAGGTTCGATCCCCGCTTCCGCCATCCTAGTCCCTGCTGTTGTGTCCTTGGGCAAGACACTTTACCCACCTGCTCCCAGTGCCACTCACACTGGTTTGAATGTAACTTAAATTTTCTATCTTGCCTCTTGGTGAGGGCGGTTGCATTTTTTCCCACTCTCTCTTCCCTGCTTGCTTTCGGTGTCCTTGTCTTGTCTGAACCTTTTTGAAGCCTCTTTCTTTGCGCTGTCCTTTAATCTAATACATCAAATATGAATATGAACAGCTGTACTCTCGACGCAATTGACACAGTCTTTTCAACAAGTAAAAGAGGTTCGGGGGAGCCTGGCTGCCCTGATGGAACCACTGCTGCGGGGTACGTGAGAGACTCCTGGGATAAATGGAGACCCATGTACCTCTCAGCTCTTTCCATCGAGGATGTGGAAGACATCTACCTATTTGGAACTGTGATCGCGGCGCAACTGATGATTGGACTGGGTATTGCTCTGGTGTATTGTCAAATTCGGAAGACGATGGCAGCCAATCAAAGGGCCCAAAGGCTGTTCAACACAATGGAGGGATTGGGTCGGGCTGTGGGAACACAGACTGGAGCTATTTCTGATTTGAATCGTAAAATGGATCTCATCTTGGAGAAGTTTGCTGAGAAGGAGTAATTAAATTGAATTTTAGAGATCCAGCACGGACAAAGAGCAGGCAAGTCCTTGTTCGGACTGTTCGAAGAAAAACAACATCTTAATCTACGATTTGACTCACTCAACTGGCCTTGATGCAATCAAGAACAGGTTGTTCTGAAGAACTCCCCTGAGGACTCCTCAAATATGGACGCTTTTGACCTTCCTGTTTTTCAACAACACCTGGTGTCAAACCTTGAGATCGGCCCCAGTCCACAAAAACATTTCAACATCTCACCCAAGTTAATTGGGCATACAAATGCACGCACACGCCCCTCCCCAAATCAATGCCTTCACCACTGCTTAATTCCTCCGGGGTTGTGGATGGCTAGGTAGCGCTTTATAGTGGCAGCCGGCCTCCAGGGCCCCAACTACCCCCTTCTGTTTCGAGTTGTTGTGATTACATGTACCATGTTTATGTGTGCCATGCTATGTGAGGTTTTTTTCCTCGGACTCAGTTTGGACCCCTCCTATGGGTCCAGCCTTAGACTGATATATTTTTTTACTCTTCCCCCTTTCCCAATGTCACCTTTTTCTCACCTTTTTTAAGTGACTGAGGCGTTGGCGGTCCCGTCTTGTCCCCCTTGTAACGTATGTCTGCTCTTAGTTGGACTGTGCCGAAATGTAATTTCAGTTCTTGTGTGTCTTGTACATGTTAAGAAAGGACAACAATAAAGCTGCTGTCTGCTGTGTGTCATATTGGGTTTCACTATGTAAAAGCGCTTTGAGTCACTAGAGAAAAGTGCTACATAAATATAATTCACATTAATATATATCAAACATATCATCATATTATAACTAATTATTGTTCTGATATTTATCATGCATCCCTAATAATATCACAAAGCGGACATGCAGGGTGTTCTATGTGCAGGCCTCATGTGGAAAAAAGTCTTACTAGCGTCCAAAATTATATTTCTTGAAAAGGTTAAGTTGGCAACATTCGCTACTTTCTGAGCTCATGCCAGGAACTTTTGGAGACAATGCATCATTGTGAAGGAATGTCGCTGTTAAATTTGTCACCACTTGTAATTGTGTTTTGTTACTTTTGTTTCTTTTTTACCTGGAAGCACTTTTATTAGTAATAGCATGAGTGTATGTATTCTGGACTCAGTGGTGGCCTGTGTTTGCCCAATGAATGGTCCCTGAGATTTCCATGGGCCCCTAAACATCTCAAAAAAACAATTATGAAGGTTTTCTTCAACTTAAAACAAGTGTTTCTTTTTGTCTTAATTTGTGCACTTTTAAATTCATCAAAAGTATAAAGGCATTCTGGGTATATATACATACACACACATATATATATATATATATATATATATATATATATATATATATATATATATATATATATATACACATACATATATATATATATATATATAAATATATATTAAAAAAAAAAAAAAAAAAAATAATATATATATATATATATATATATATATAAGGATATACACCATGAAATGAGAGAAATTGTAGTTTTTCCATTCCAAAAAAGAAAGATAATGTAAGTCAAACTCAGAGTTAGTTACCATGGTAACTTACTCTTTGAACAAAACCTGCTCACTGGCAGGTTTTCTTGAACAAACTGAGTTTTTTCATGTCTCCTCCCTACTGGCAAAGTTGGGAGAGTGGCTGTGCCAGCAATCTGAGGGTCACTGGTTCAATCCCCACCTTCTACCATCCTAGTCACGTCCATTGTGTCCTTGGGCAAGACACTTCACCCTTGCTCCTGATGGGCCCTGGTTAGCGCCTTGCATGGCAGCTCCCTCCATCAGTGTGTGAATGTGTGTGTGAATGGGGGAATGTGGAAATTCTGTCAAAGCGCTTTGGGCTCCTTAAAAAGGGGTAGAAAAGTGCTATACAAGTACAAACCCCGTTTCCATATGAGTTGTGAAATTGTGTTAGATGTAAATATAAACGGAATACAATGATTTGCAAATCATTTTTAACCCATATTCAGTTGAATATGCTACAATGACAACATATTGGATGTTCAAATTGATAAACATTTATTTTTTTGCAAATAATCATTAACTTTAGAATTCGATGCCAGCGACACGTGACAAAGAAGTTGAGAAAGGTGGCAATAAATACTGATAAAGTTGAGGAATGCTCATCAAACACTTATTTGGAACATCCCACAGGTGTGCAGGCTAAGTGGAAACAGGTGGGTGCCATGATTGGGTATAAAAACAGCTTCCCAAAAAATGCTCAGTCTTTCACAAGAATATATGGGGCGAGGTACACCCCTTTGTCCACAACTGCGTGAGCAAATAGTCAAACATTTTAAAGGCCTACTGAAATGAGATTTTCTTATTTAAACGGGGATAGCAGGTCCATTCTATGTGTCATACTTGATCATTTCGCAATATTGCCATATTTTAGCTGAAAGTATTTAGTAAAGAACATCGACGATAAAGTTGGCAACTTTTGGTCGCTAATAAAAAAGCCTTGCCTTTACCGGAAGTTGCAGACGATGACGTCACCCGTGTGAGGGCTCCTCACATCTTCACACTGTTTATAATAGGAGCCTCCAACAAAAAAAGCTATTCGGACCGAGAAAATGACAATTCCCCCATTAATTTGAGCGAGGATGAAAGATTTGTGGCTGAGGATATTGATAGCGAAGGACTAGAAATAAAAGGAAAAAAAAGAAAGTTTAAAAAAAAAAGGCGAAATATATTGTGAGCGATTCAGATGTTTTTAGGATAATTCTGGGAAATCCCTTATCTTTCTATTGTGTTGCTAGTGTTTTAGTGGGATTAAATAGTACCTGATAGTCGGAGGGGTGTGTCCACGGGAATTAGTCACGGCAGCAGTAGCACGACAGAAGTTCCGCTGATGTCAGGTAAGAGGCTACTTTTTACCACAATTTTCTCGGCGAAACCTGCTGGTTGACAAGTGGTTGGGATCCATGTCCGCTTGACCGCTCTGATCCAGAGTAAAGCTTCACCTCCGGGAATTTTAAACAAGGAAACACCGTGAATTTGTGTGGCTAAAGGCTAAAGCTTCCCACCTACATCTTTCTTCTTTGACTTCTCCATTATTAAATGAACAAATTGCAAAAGATTCAGCAACACAGATGTCCAAAATACTGTGTAATTGCGTAATGAGAAGAGACGACTTTTAGCCGCTAGTGGTGCTGCGCTAATATGTGCCCTCCAACTCGAGACGTCACGCGCACGTGTCATCATTCCGCGACGTTTTCAACAAAAAACTCTGCGGGAAATTTAAAATTGTAATTTAGTAAACTAAACCAGCCGTATTGGCATGTGTTGCAATGTTAATATTTCTTCATTGATATATAAACTATCAGACTGCGTGGTCGGTAGTAGTGGGTTTCAGTTGGCCTTTAAGAACAACGTTTCTCAAAGTGCATTTGCAAGAAATTTAGGGATTTCAACATCAACGGTCCATAATATCATCAAAAGGTTCAGAGAATCTGGAGAAATCACTGCACGTAAGCGGCATGACCGGAAACCAACATTGAATGACAGTGACCTTCGATCCCTCAGACGGCACTGTATCAAAAACCGACATCAATCTCTAAAGGATATCACCACATGGGCTCAGGAACACTTCAGAAAACGACTGTCACTAAATACAGTTTGTTGCTACATCTTAAAGTGCAAGTTAAAGCTCTGCTATGCAAAGCGAAAGCCATCTATCATCAACATCCAGAAACTCCGTCGGCTTCTCTGGGCCCGAGATCATCTAAAATGGACTGATGCAAAGTGGAAAAGTGTTTTGTGGTCTGACGAGTCCACATTTCAAATTGTTTTTGGAAATTTTCTACATTGTGTCATCCGGACCAAAGGGCAAGCGAACCATCCAGACTTTAATCAACGCAAAGTTCAAAAGCCAGCATCTGTAATGGTATGGCGGAGCATTAGTGCCCAAGGCATGGGTAACTTACACATCTGTGAAGGTATCATTAATGCTAAAAGGTACATACAGGTTTTGGAACAACATATGCTGCCATCTAAGCGCCGTCTTTTTCATGGACACCCCTGCTTTTTTCAACAAGACGATGCCAAGCCTCATTCAGCACGTGTTACAACAGCGTGGCTTCGTAAAAAAAGAGTGCCGGTACTTTCCTGGCCCGCCTGCAGTCTGGATCTGTCTCCCATTGAAAATGTGTGGCGCATTATTAAGCGTAAAATACGACAGCAGAGACCCCTGACTGTTGAACGACTGAAGCTCTACATAAAACAAGAATGGGAAAGACTTCCACTTTCAAATCTTCAACAATTAGTTTCCTCAGTTCCCAAACGTTTATTGAGTGTTGTTAAAAGAAAAGGTGATGTAACACAGTGGTGAACATGCCCTTTACCAACTACTTTGGCACATGTTGCAGCCATGAAATTCTAAGTTAATTATTATTTGTAAAAAAAAAACGTTTATCAATTTGAACATCAAATATCTTGTCTTTGTAGTGCATTCAGTTGAATATGGGTTGCAAATGATTTGCAAATCATTGTATTCCATTTATATTTACATCTAACACAATTTCCCAACTCATATGGAAACGGGGTTTGTACATGATAACTGTATTTTTTGTCATGTGGAGGACCCCAATGACCAGGTTTGCCGTGAGCCCCTTAACGACTAAGTGCGGCTCTGTATGTATTTTGTCCACGTGACATTAGCCAGCCACTTGTTATTGACAGATTGCATAAGTGCACAGAGAGCATGTGTTTGATGTCTGGTTACTCATTAACACAATCAGCCCTGCAGAAATATCTCCTTCATCGTTTTTGTCACCATATTTGACATGCCCTGCAGCAGTAATGTACATGTGCATGGAGAGAAGTCCATCACCTCTTCTTATGTTCTCTACTAAAAGGGAGCGGCAGCAGGCTAATCACAGGAGGAATGTCAGCCGTTTGTCACGATTATTGTCGTTTGTGCTTCTCCAAAATATTACAAACGTGCGCACGCACACACAAACACCTACACACACACACACACACACACACACACACACACACACACACACACACACACACACACACACACACACACACACACACACACACACACACACACACACATACACACTCTTGCATTTGTTACCTTGAGACCTCGCAAAAATGCCTACATCCTTCGGACCACCCTTTCTCGATATATAAAGATTTGTATTTACAACATTAATACGATATACATCCATCCATCCATTTTCTACCGCTTATTCCCTTTTGGGGTTGCGGGGGGTGCTGGCGCCTATCTCAGCTACAATCGGGCGGAAGGCGGGGTACACCCTGGACAAGTCGCCACCTCATCGCAGGGCCAAGACAGATAGACAGACAACATTCACACTCACATTCACACACTAGGGCCAATTTAGTATTGCCAATCAACCTATCCCCAGTTGCATGTCTTTGGAAGTGGGAGGAAGCCGGAGTACCCGGAGGGAACCCACGCATTCACGGGGAGAACATGCAAACTCCACACAGAAAGATCCCGAGCCTGGATTTGAACCCAGGACTGCAGGACCTTTGTATTGTGAGGCAGACGCACTAACCACTCTTCCACCGTGAAGCCCCGACACACAGTCAATTTGAAAAAAAAAAAAAAAAAAAATTTGAAATCTGAAAAATCCCTCCTTTTCGGGACCACCCTAATTTGGATAGATTTCACCAACAGGGGTGCAAATGAGTTCTCTATTTTTTGTTTTTTGTAAGGTGCTTAAGGCCGATGACAAAAGAGTCGCGGACCACAGATGGCCCCTGTGCCGCACTTTGGGCAACCCAGCTGTAGAAGCTAACTGTTAATGGCCACTATAGTCTTAGTACCGTAGTGTATTTGTTCATCCTATGGTTACATATGGGATGCGGGTTGTTTTTATGTCAGGACCGCAAGTCGTAAAATCAGCTGTTCACCTGTGGAGTTTTTTTTGGGGTATGAACAGGAAAGTCCTTACCGTCTCGTTTTATCATACATTACTGCCTTTGTACCTGTCAATGTTTACTTTTGTATGCACATTAAATCAACAAAAAATCCTGACTTTGGAGCAATGTTCACGGACTCAAGTATTTGGCTCTCAATCAGATGCAACTGTTTTCTGTTTTGGGACCATGATTTTGGTCCTAACTTATTCACTGGTCCTCATATGGAAGGTAGTTTTCCTTGTTAATGTCTCAAGAAGGGTAGATAATACAATAACAGGATATACACCATGAAATGAGAGATATTGTAGTTTTTCCATTCCAAAAAAGAAAGATAATGTAAGTCAAACTCAGAGTCAGTTACCATGGTAACTTACTCTTTGAACAAAACCTGCTCACTGGCAGGTTTTCTTGAACAAACTGAGTTTTTTCATGTCTCCTCCCTACTGGCAAAGTTGGGAGAGTGGCCGTGCCAGCAATCTGAGGGTTACTGGTTCAATCCCCACCTTCTACCATCCTAGTCACGTCCATTGTGTCCTTGGGTAAGACACTTCACCCTTGCTCCTGATGGGTCCTAGTTAGCGCCTTGCATGGCAGCTCACGCCATCAGTGTGTGAATGTGTGTGTGAATGGGTGAATGTGGAAATACTGTCAAAGCGTTTTGGGCTCCTTAAAAAGGGGTAGAAAAGCGCTATACAAGTACAATCCCCGTTTCCATATGAGTTGGGAAATTGTGTTAGATGTAAATATAAACGGAATACAATGATTTGCAAATCATTTTTTAACCCATATTCAGTTGAAATATGTTCTCTGTTGTCCTCTGTGTTTTTTATACACTCTGATTTCTATATTACTGTTTTAATTGATTTTACCCTTTAAAATAGTTTTTAATCATATTTGTTTTTATATTGTTTTTATTGGTTTTATATTTATTTATTTTTTGTTTTTATTCAGTCATTGGTGGAGCATAATATATACATATATATATACTTTTTTATATTATTTTATTTATTTATTTATTTTTTTTACAATTGTTTTTAACATGGCTGTGCAGCACTTTGGAAACGTTATTGTTGTTTAAATGTGCTATATAAATAAAGTGGATTGGATTGGATTGGATTGGAATATGCTACAATGACAACATTTTGGATGTTCAAACTGGTGACACTGGTGTGTTGTCATGCATTTGAGCTGTGTTGGTAGGAGTGACATTAATAATATGTGCCCTTGTCTTCATCGCCATCATCCTCATCAATGAATCATTGCTTCCAACAGCTGGGAGCCACACTGTGTGTAAATAACCATGTGTGTCTTACAATACTGTACATGACTTATAAACACCCACTATCTGTGTTTATGTTTATTTGCTTGTCTTTTTTTTCCAGTCTAATAAACAAGCACCAAAACATCAGGTCAAGTTCCTTGGTTTCAGAGCTTTCCACTTGCTAAACAATAAGGGTATAGGTCAAAGGTAAAGCTTAATTTGGAAAAACAAGAAAAAAAAGACTTTTATGTATTTTGTATATTTAGTCTCCAAATATGATACATGTAGAAAGTAGTAAAGTTTTTGGTTTTGGTTGACTTTGATCCCAAGAAAGCGGTCAGAAGTCACTAGTTCACCAATCAAACTGAAACAAACCACATGTGGAGTCATAAGATAAAGGCTTTTATAATATGTTATTATGATGTCGACATGCTGCCGTTGTTTTTTAATTGTGTATTTATTTTATAGTTGGTTACTATTTTCATTACTGCACCTTCCGTTTTCCTAGGGACTCTTAACTTTTTTGACCTTGTTGACCATCATTTCTACTCCAATATTAACACTGAATTATTAATCATACTCTTGAGTTTAATCGTATTCAATAAATATATACAACCTACTTACAGTATATTTTCTTTTCTTTTTAAATGATTTAAAAGCCGATGTTATTCACAGAGATTAACATTTATTTAACAGACTGATTAGAAAAATAAATACTAACCATCAGTGACATGCGGTGATGTGGGCGGGTTTTGGTGCTCGCGGGGTGTATAACATAGTCAGGAATTGTATGGATGCAAAGGATTCTGGGTATTTGTTGTGTTGCGTTTATGTTGTGTTACTGTGAGGATTTTCTCCCGAAATGTGTTTGTCATTCTTCTTTTGTGTGGGTTCACAATGTGGCGCATATTAGTAGGAGTGTTAAAGTTGTTTATATCACAACCGTCAGTGTACTCTGTGTCACCCAGTATGCCTTCCAGTCGTGTGCGTGCATCTGCGGAAGCCTCTCACAACATGTTGCTGGACTGGCAAACAGTTTGTACATGTTGTAGAAGGTGTTTAAGGCAATGGCTTCATAGCATGCCCTTATTTTTGTCATCTGGGTGACCACCAGCAGATATTGGCAAGAATAAGTGCGGCTCCCATTGTCTTCCTCATTTTGAGAAACGGGTTGAAATGGCTCTTTTAGTGGTAAAGGTTGCCGACCCCTGTTCTAGGACAATTGTGCCAGTATCAATATTTGAATAAATTCCCGCTTTTCCTGAAATTCCCAAATTTACAGGAAATTCCTATTCAAATGAATGGACGTATTCATAGTTCTACAATAACCTAAATTCTCAAAATTAGCGCCAATTTTAAACAAGATTTTGACCTTTCAACCATCCCCACAGTATTCTTCAGATATATATATTTTCCCATAATTTCCCAGAAATACGTTACACACATACAGTTGTTGACAAAATACACTGTACATTATATACCTCAGCAAACTAAACTATGGAAATGTATAATATACAGTAATTCATATAGCAATAAGGTCTCACTGCACAGCAGACAGCAGTTAGCCGAGTCATTGCGCAATCCACGGGAGGCTCAGTTTGCTGTGACTCACCGCAAGTAATTCTCAGTATTAGAATGGCAATTCTGGGAATTACGAAATACTCATTCTTAATTCAAACTGTGATTATGTCAACATTTTTTAACCAATTCCCAAAATTCCAACACCAGTCCATTCACATCATCGAGGACAATTGTGCCAGTTTCAATATTTGAATAAATTCCCGCTTTTTCCGAAATCCCCAAATTTCCAGGAAATTCCTAATCAAATGAATGGATGTATTCATAGATCTACAATGACCTAAATTCTCAAAATTAACGCCAATTTTAAACCCGATTTTGACCTTTCAACCATCCCCACACAGTATTCTTCAGATATATATATTTTCCCAGAATTTCCTCCCCATTGACAATCAATGGGCATCTAATGCATATCCCACATTTCTCAACTGATTTGAACCGTTCCAACATCCACACACTACATTCACCCTGGACATTCAAACATTCCAGTTCCACTCACGCTTATCGGTGGTCTGGCGGCTTGCTCACATTGGGCATTCACACACAACTGCTACCGGAATTGCAAATTTGTGTTATTGTTATTGTTGTTATTTTCTTTTCTTCTGATGATGATGTTTCCTGCTCATTTTGTTTGACTTTTTATGCACGTATGTGAGACCAGCTTGGCTTTTATTTCCCACAACTTTTAATATGGAAGTCTTGATCATATTTCATGACTTGTTTGCGTGAATGAGGATCCTGCTATGATATGTTGTGATACTGTACTAACTACTGTATTATGTGCCTTTCCATCTCCTCTTAGCATTCCAATGCGCATTCTCGGAGAGTTACAGTTTCTACCTGTAAAATATCTACTAGTGATACTGTGAAGGTTCTTCCCCGTGACTTGAGGCAAGACTCCCTGTCCTGGCAGCTGCACCTGTTCCAGGCCAGGTGGGAGGGCCTGGCCCGCCCTTTGCAAGTCCTGCTCTCAGTTCAGAGGAGCAGGCAGGTGAAATGTGGCCCAACAGGTCTGATGGGAGCTCAGAGAGAAAGCAAGCGAGCATTTGCGTGGTTGCTGAGAGACTGAGGAGCCTGTCAAGACAGGTGGACTGTGCTGCAGCCAGACCGGGAATCGAACAATGACCCCGCTGTGTTGCAGCGTGCGAACCTGTGCGGTTATACTGTACTCACCTTGCTTTAACTAGAGAGGAAGCAGTGAGAGGAAGAGTGGGAGGAGGGTCTGCAGGGTCGGGGAAGGCAGGGAGACACCAAGTGGAGCCGTGCAACGGACACAAGAGGAGACATGCTTCACTCCGGACATGGACGATCTTTTTCTAGCACCACGACTACGGAGAACTCTCCAGAGTCTGGCAGTGAGGTAAGAAAGTACAACAGACATATGCACTCTTCCTCACAACCTTCTTCTTCTTCTCTTTACGCTACTCGTTTGCAAACACTAATGTGTGTGTTTTGACCCCTCCCTCCACTGCTGTACTCCCATGCATTTTGTGCATGTTCTCTCGTTAAACAGTATGTGTTGTACAGAATGTGTGTAACAGAAGAATATGCAGTGTAAGAGGAGCTGAATGTGCTGCAGGCAGACAGCTTTCATGTTTATTTTAACACTGATCTGACACAACACTACTTAAACATCAACAGTCAACTCAGCCTGCTTGCACAACTACTAAGTACTCTATTTGCACTTCAGCATACTTATTTAAACATTTGCATAATATTCATAGAATTTATTCTATAGCTTTGATATTTTTCCTTAAATTACTATGTGGTTTTATGAAATAGTCATTTATTTGTATCTGATTTAGTTTTTATTATTTTATAATAATAACATTTTATTGTATTTATTTTTGAAAAAATAAATCAAATAATAACAAAGTACAAAGACATCTTCAAAAAAACACTAACTTGCTTCCACATAAATAAATGAATTACATTAATTTTACCAGGCGCCTTTCAAGGCTTTTAAAGTCGCCGTAGAGCAAATAAAAGCATTTAAAAATTACTGTCGTCCCGTGTTTATTTTTTAAAATTTTAATTGGTTCCAGACATGAATTTCTGGAGGGCTTCACGGTGGCAGCGGGGTTAGTGCGTCTGCCTCACAATAAGAAGTTCCTGCAGTCCTGGGTTCAAATCCAGGCTTGGGATCTTTCTGTGTGGAGTTTGCATGTTCTCCCCGTGAATGCGTGGGTTCGCTCCGGGTACTCCGGCTTCCTCCCACTTCCAAAGACATGCACCTGGGGATAGGTTGATTGGCAACACTAAATTGGCCCCTAATGTGTGAATGTGAGTGTGAATGTTGTCTGTCTATCTGTGTTGGCCCTGCGATGAGGTAGCGACTTGTCCAGGGTGTACCCCACCTTCCGCCCGATTGTAGCTGAGATAGGCGCCAGCGCCCCCCGCGACCCCGAAAGGGAATAAGCGGTAGAAAATGGATGGATGGATGGATGAATTTCTGGATCTCCGCAAAGCAGGAATCATTCATTATAAATAAAATATTTTCAAACTTGTTTACAACCTTATAAACAAACGTTTAACATTATTAGCGCATTTTACACATTAAATACCACACTTTGGTCACATTTACGCTCTTTTAATTAAATATAGTAATGCTTTCTGAGGCTGAGCCAATCAGTGGCCACAATACTGAACAATAATAATATTGATTGATTTGGTTTCATCTAGTGGCCAATACTACTGTAGTAAGGATATTTTTTTAGTTCATTCAGCCAACCTTTTACTTGAAAATGCTTAGTATAGGACCAAAAATATTGTATAATTCGTTTTTAAAAAAATATCCCCCAAAAATCTGCCATGTTGTGCAGCCACAACATTTGAAGCGCGATGTGGCGAGAAACGACTGTACAATCGAACAGTTAAAAATGTAAACATAATCGAAGCTTACAGCAGAGCAACAATGGAAAAAAATTATGTTCTAGGGCAGGGGTCGGGAACCTTTTTGGTTGAGAGAGCCATACAAGCCAAATATTTATAAAAGTATTTCCGTGAGAGCCATATATATATATATATATATTATTTTAACACTGAATACAACTACATGCGTACATTTTAAGAAAAATCAACATTTTTAGAGTGTAATACGTCTCTTATTCTTTTTAATAACATTGTTATTCTGAGGCTAACCAAAAATAAATAAAATACTTCTTACCATTAATCCGACTTCTTGAACAGGTGCGGTAGAAACCGGATAGATGGATGAAAATGCATGAGAATGGTTTGTATTGTTAACGTTATTTTTGACACTGTGATTACCAGCTGAATTATTAATTACTTATCATGTTGAGCAATGTCAGCTAAGATTTATCTGAGAGCCAGGTGCAGTCATCAAAAGAGCCACATCTGGCTCTAAAGTCATAGGTTCCCTACCCCTGTTCTAGGGTCAAATTGTGACCATGAAAAAACCTTTATTATTTCAAAACGCAAGTTTTTTTTCTTCAGTTGCCATACAAGTGTAAAAATAAGTTAACCCAAGATAGCGTCTTAACATTGTAAAATGTCATAAAAGTGAAAAAACTAAGTTATATTAGGCTGAAAAACAATAAAACACTAAGGCTTAACAGAAATGACAAATGGCATATCTTTTGGTGACATTTATTGACTGTCATAAAAGTGT
>NC_084612.1:32665987-32725987 GCF_033978795.1 Nerophis ophidion
TCAACTACAATCCAAATGTAAGACAAAAACACACAATCTTTCCCTTTTCCGTG
This sequence comes from Nerophis ophidion, assembly GCF_033978795.1. Classification (NCBI taxonomy): domain Eukaryota; kingdom Metazoa; phylum Chordata; class Actinopteri; order Syngnathiformes; family Syngnathidae; genus Nerophis; species Nerophis ophidion. The sequence continues at coordinate 32,666,041 of NC_084612.1, forward strand.
TCTACTAAATATATATTTTAATAAATGCTAGTATGAGGTGGCTAACAATGGGATTAATCTATTCCTGTTGAAAATCTATTCTTGTCTGGACCGCAAGAAACAGAGGTGGCAGGCAAGTGCAGGAAAAAACCTTCTTAATTAGGGAAAACACAGGTAATACACACAAAAAACCCCAAATACATGCAGCCTGAAAGTGCACAGAGAGCAAACAAGCATATGAAGCGCAAACCAACATACTCTACATACATATTTTATGCATTTTAGATATTTATTATGCAAACCCCGTTTCCATGTGAGTTGGGAAATTGTGTTGGATGTAAATATAAACGGAATACAATGATTTGAAAATCTTTTTCAACCCATATTTAATTTAATGCACTACAAAGACAAGATATTTTATGTTCGTACTCATAAACTTTATTTTTGTTTTGCAAATAATAATTAACTTGGAATTTCATGGCTGAAACACGTGCCAAAGTAGTTGGGAAAGGGCATGTTCACCACTGTGTTACATCACCTTTTCTTTTAACAACACTCAATAAACGTTTGGGAACTGAGGAAACTAATTGTTGAAGCTTTGAAAGTGGAATTCTTTCCCATTCTTGTTTTATGTAGAGCTTCAGTGGTTCAACAGTCCGGGGTCTCCGCTGTCGTATTTTTACGCTTCAAAATGCTCCACACATTTTCGATGGGAGACAGGTCTGGACTGCAGGCGGGCCAGGAAAGTACCAGCACTCTTTTTTTACGAAGCTACACTGTTGTTAAACGTGCTGAATGTGGCTTGGCATTGTCTCGCTGAAATAAGCAGGGGCGTCCATTAAAAAGACGGCGCTTAGATGGCAGCATATGTTGTTCCAAAACCTGTATGTACCTTTAAGCATCAATGGTGCCTTCACAGATGTGTAAGTTACCCAAGCCTTGAGCACTAATGCACCGCCATACTATCACAGATGCTGGCTTTTGAACTTTGCGTCGAAAACAGTCTGGATGGTTCACTTCCCCTTTGGTCCGGATGACACGATGTCGAATATTTCCAAAAACAATCTGAAATGTGGACTCGTCAGACCGCTGAACACTTTTCCACTTTGCATCAGTCGGTCTTAGATGATCTCGGGCCAATAGAAGCCGGCGGTGTTTCTGGATCTTGTTGATGAATGGCTTTGGCTTTGGCTTTAACTTGCACTGACAGATGTAGCGACAAACTGAATTTAGTGACAGTGATTTTCTGAAGTGTTCCTGAGCCCATGTGGTGATATCCTGTAGAGCAGGGGTCACCAACGTGGTGCCCACGGGCAGCACGTCGCCCGTAAGGACCAGAGGAGTTGCCCGCTGGCCTGTTCTAAAAATAGCTCAAATAGCAGCACTTACCAGTGAGCTGCCTCTATTTTTTAAATTGTATTTATTTACTAGCAAGCTGGTCTTGCTTTGCTCGACATTTTTGATTCTAAGAGAGACAAAACTTAAATAGAATATGAAAATCCAAGAAAATATTTTAAAGACCTGGTCTTCACTTGTTTAAATAAATTCATAATTTTTTTTACTTTGCTTCTTATAACTTTCAGAAAGACCATTTTAGAGAAAAAATACAACCTTAAAAATGATTTTAGGATTTTTAAACACATGTGGATACCTTTTTAACTGTTAAATTCCTTCCTCTTCTTTCCTGACAATTTAAATCAATGTTCAAGTATTTTTTTTAATTTTTATTGTAAAGAATAATAAATACATTTTAATTTAATTCTTCATTTTAGTTTCTGTTTTTTCGAGAAAGAATATTTGTGAAATATTTCTTCAAAGTTATTATGATTAAAATTCAAAAAAATTATTCCGGCAAATCTAGAAAATCTGTGGAATCAAAATTAAATCTTATTTCAAAGTGGATTTTAACCTATTTAAAACATGTCATCAAAATTCTAAAATTAATCTTAATCAGGAAAAATTACTAATGATGTTCCATAAATTCTTTTTTAAATTTTTTCAAAAAGATTCGAATTAGCTAGTTTTTCCTCTTCATTTTCTTCGGTTGAATTTAGAATTTTAAAGAGTCGAAATTGAAGATAAGCTATGTTTCAAAATGTATTTTCTTTTTTTTCGTGTTTTCTTTTCTTTTAAACAGTTCAATTAAGTGTTTTTTTCATCATTTATTCTCTACAAAAAACCTTCCGTAAAAAGGAAAAAAAAATGTACAACGGAATGACGGACAGAAATACCCATTTTTTTTATATATATATGATTTATTTATTAAAGGTAAATTGAGCAAATTGGCTATTTCTGGCAATTTATTTAAGTGTGTATCAAACTGGTAGCCCTTCGCATTAATCAGTACCCAAGAAGTAGCTCTTGGTTTCAAAAAGATTGGTGACCCCTGCTGAAGAGATTGATGTCGGTTTTTGATTCAGTGCCATCTGAAGGATCGAAGGGCACGGTCATTCTATGTTGGTTTCCGGCCATGCCGCTTACGTGGAGTGATTTCTCCAGATTCTCTGAACCTTTTGATGATATTATGGACCGTTGATGTTGAAATCCCTAAATTTCTTGCAATTGCACTTTGAGAAACATTGTTCTTAAACTGTTTGACTATTTGCTCAGACAGTTGAGGACAAAGGGGTGTACCTCGCCCCATCCTTTCTTGTGAAAGACTGAGAATTTTTTGGGAAGCTGCTTTTATACCCAATCATGGCACCCACCTGTTCCCAATTAGCCTGCACACCTGTGGGATGTTCCAAATAAGTGTTTGATGAGCATTCCTCAACTTTATCAGTATTTATTGCCACCTTTCCCAACTTTTTTGTCACGTGTTGCTGGCATCAAATTCTAAAGTTAATGATTGTTTAAAAAAAAAAAAGTTAATCAGTTTGAAGATCGAATATGTCGTCTTTGTAGCATATTCAACTGAATATGGGTTGAAAATGATTTGCAAATCATTGTATTCTGTTCATATTTACATTTAACACAATTTCCCAACTCATATGGAAACAGGGTTTGTACTTTATAATTGTAGTCAGCGACAGGTACAGGTGTGTCCTGGTTGTCTATCAGGTACAGGTAAAGAGGCCAGCTCAGACTAAAGGAGTGGTTGCATGTAGTGTTTGCATGTAAAGTTGCCATGAGGCACCACAATTTTCCACGTCCATTTCACTCTTTATACATCTCAACTTTGCCATGAAAAGGTGCGTACGCCACGTTTGTGTGCATATGCACACTTAATAGGATGAGCCCCAGTTGTGAATGTAAGTGTGAAAGGTTGTTTGTGTACACTTGTCATTGTCATTGACCCACGACCAGTCCAGGGCTGACCCCCCCTCTTGCCTCTTAAAGTCAGCAGGGATTGGCCCCAGCTCCCCTGTGACCCTAATGAGTACAAACAATGTAGAAAATACATGAATTGATCTGCTTTTTTCTCCCACTGTTGTTAACAGTTCTCATTTCCTCACTTTGACTTTAGCACTAAAATGATTGTGAAAATGCTGGGACATGTTGTGAAAAAAGTTTCTGTAACTGTAACACAGAAGCATAGCATATGCCTGCTAACATGCAAATAAAATACAGTGATTCTTAGATGAACACATCAAGCTTTGTCGATTCGGGTCTCAAGGCGGATATTTAAAAATTTTGCGTCATCGTTCCTGTGACTTAACTTTTCCAACCCAAAACCAGTGAAGTTGGGACGTTAAGTAAATCGTAAATAAAAACAGAATACAATGATTTGCAAATCCTTTTCCAACTAAATTAAATTGACTAGACTGCAAAGACAGGATATTTAATTTTTGAACTGGTAAATGTTGTTATTTTTTGCAAATTTTAGCAAATTTGGAATTTGATGCCTGCAACTGTTTCAAAAAAGCTTGCACAAGTGGCAAAAAAGACAGAGAAAGTTGAGGAATGCTCATCAAAAGATTATTTGGAACATCCCACAGGTGAACAGGCTAATTGGGAACAGGTTGGTGCCATGATTGGGTATAAAAGCAGCTACCATGAAATGCTCAGTCATTCACAAACAAGGATGGGGTGAGGGTCACCACTTTGTGAACAAATGCATGAGCAAATTGTCGAACAGTTTAAGAACAACATTTATCAACAAACTATTGCAAGGAATCTAGGGATTTCACCATCTACGGTCCGTAATATCATCAAAAGGTTCAGAGAATCTGGAGAAATCACTGCACGTAAGCGGCTAAGCCTGTGACCTTCGATCCCTCAGGCAGTACTGCATCACAAAATGATATCCGTGTGTAAAGGATATCACACAGGGGCTCAGGAACACCTCAGAAAACCACTATCAGTACCTACAGTTCGTCGCTACATCTTTTAGTGCAAGTTAAAACTGTACTATGCCAAGCCAAAGCCATTTATAGAATAGAATAGAATAAAAAGTACTTTATTGATTGCTGGGGGAAATTCAGCACCACAGTTCGCTCACAATAAACAATACTAATAATAAATAATATATGACGTATACTATATATATAATATATAATATATGGATAATATAAATATGTTCTACATATATTCTACATTTAAGTGCAGTCAAGAAGGAACATATGCATTATACACTAGCTCCTTCATTATTGGACTGTTACAGCTCCAATCTGGACTAGCTACACCCTGAATAATCATAAAAATAAATTTTTCTGATTTGTGAAACCTTAGTTACAAATTTTTCTACACTGAATTGTTGGGCCTGAGCTCATCTAAGATTAACTGATGCAAAGTGAAAAAGTGTTCTGTGGTCTGTTGAGTCCACATTTCAAATTGTTTTTGGAAACTGTGGACGTCGTGTCCTCCGGAACCAAAGAGGAAAAGAACCATCAGGACTGTTAGTGGCGCAACATTAAATATCTTGTCTTAGCAGTCTATTCAATTGAATCATTGTATTCTGTTTTTATTTATGATTTTACAGTATGTGCCAACTTCACTGGTTTTGGGTTTTGTAATTAGAGGGTTTGTGGATGTGTGGGTACGCCAAATCCATTCATGAATGGTGTATATTTATTGTTACCGGCAAAGACGCATCACTCCTATATATGTATGAAGGCTAATTTGTGTCTTTATTACAAAAACTTGATTTTGACACTGAATTTATGTAACTGAATTTTTGGCATTTGGTAGAAATTTGTGTGTGTTTGACAATTCTGTTTTAAAATTCAGTGCTGACAAATTTGCTGCTTGAAAACGCAAGACCCACTTCCAGTAAATCAAGACCGAAGCAATCGATCCTGTCTCAGAATCAGCCAATGAGGCGTCAACATATATGTCACGTGATGCAGGTCTTGCAAAGCAGCAAAAAGGCAGTTAGCTGAGCATGATAAAACATGATAAACATTTCAATGTGGCCCGCTGGAGGTTTTCCAGCTATAGAAATTATTTTGATGGATGAATCTTCACTATTGAGTGACATAAGGGTAATCAATCAATCAATCAATCAATCAAAGTTTACTTATATAGCCCTAAATCACGAATGTCTCAAAGGGCAACACAAGTCACAACAGTGTGGCGAAGTTGGGAGAGTGGCTGCGCCAGCAATCGGAGGGTCCTGGTTCAATCCCCACCTTCTACCACCCTAGTCACGTCTGTTGTGTCCTTGAGCAAGACACTTCACCCTTGCTCCTGATGGGTCGTGGTTAGCGCCTTATATGGCAGCTCCCGCCATCAGTGTGTGAATGTGTGGGTGAATGGGTGAATGTGGAAATAGTGTCCAAGCGCTTTGAGTTCCTTAAAAAGGTAGAAAAGCGCTATACAAGTGCAACCCATTTACCATTTACAACGCAGTGACGTGCGGTGAGGTTTATAGCTGGTGAGGCACTTACATAATCAGAATCAGATTTACAAACATACAGTATGCGCTCTGCGCAGATTATTTGCCATTTGAATGGTGGTAGTTTACGGGTTATGTTTCATTTCTGTATTCTTTACACATACAAACTGTCGCCCACAAAATGTGCATTTCATTAAAAATGAAACAAAAATAATGTTATCGCCATCTCACCTTTACTTATAAATGAAGTCCATGCGGCGGTCTTTCTGGATAAAAATAACCGTCACTTTCTGGTAAAATTCCTCCTTCACTTTCTTCAGTTTTAAAAGTCTTATAAGAGTTCAACATAGTTTCCGCGATTAGCAGAGCTCCTACTTTCATAATTTCCACGAAATGCTAGCTGATGTTTGGCGAGGAAGCAGGTCGCATTGATGACATCTTTTAAAATCTTTTGGTTCTCTTTTACACTGATGTTGAGTCGCCGCTGTTCATCCAAAGCCATGTCTATCCTCGTCATCCTAAACGTTTTTAGCGGATTCTAGCTTTAAATATGAGTCGCCGACCGCTCATGTTTAAAACAAACCATTCAGCTCCGAGGTTGGTCTTCCTTTTTGTAATTATCTCCTGCTTCAATTGAAAGTCCACTTTAGAAAACTGTTAAAGTGCGGAAATGTACTCATCCATGTTGAAAGTCCGGGTGCACGAGACAGAAAAAATAATTCGCTGCGGCACTTACACGCTGAGGCCACCGTATATCTGGGATCAAGAGCGCCCCTATCGTGAGGCACGAGAACTGTTTGCCTCACCTCAGACTTTTTTTTCTGCCGTTTTGATGGCTCAACCAACACACAAAACATGTTACTCGCTGCGGCACTTGACTCGCTTACGCCACCGTATGTCTCTGATCATGAGTGCCCCTATCGTGAGACACGAGAACTGTTTGCCTCACCTCAGACTTTTTTCTCTGCCGTTTTGAACGCTCAGCAACACACCAGACAAGAACGCGCTCTGACCGCACGGCAGACAGAGAAGTTTATGAGGGATTGCGAAAATTCTGCGATTTTGAAGAACAAAATAATCCAAATTGGTGAAGCTAAATGAAAATTAAAAACTAACAATTACACAATTACAATTATTTTATCATTATATATTTTATTTCTTTGCATGATCACAGGGGAGGCACTGCTTCTCTTGCCTCCCCTGACCACACGTCACTGTTATAACGGCATCCTCAGCTCAGATCCCACATCAGGGCAAGAAAAAACTCATAGTAACCATAGGAACTACGTCACAGCAGCTCCATTCGGACCAGGCATGAAGCAGAGTGGGCGGGGCTTGTTTACACAGGCCGCAGTACATGAGTCTGCGTGACTGTTAGTCCAAAGTGGTAGTTTGCAGCACAGGGGCTCTCCTAGGGACGGTTCTCTCACCTTACCTGTTCAGGCTCTATACCACAGACTTCAGGCATGACTCCATCCGCTCCGCTGCCATCTGCAGAAGATCTACAGTGGTGGGATGTGTTTTTGAGCAAGCAGGAATACCAAAAAGTCATCTCAAGCGTCACAGACTGGTATGCACGTAATCACCTGTTCTTGAACACCTGTTAAACCAAAATAGCTTGTGATTGAGCTCCACCACCCACACCCACATAACATCCAGGGATCAGATATAGAAATAGCGAATTCATTTAAATACCTGGGTGTTCACCTCAACAATAAACTGGACTGGACTCCTAATTTAAACGCTGTGTACAAGAAAGGTCAAAGTCGCCTACACCTCTTGAGGAGACGGAGGTCCTTTGGGGTGTGCGCGTCACTGCTGCGCACCTTTAAGACACGGTGGGGGCTTCTGCGGTGTTCTATGCCGTCGTTTTCTGGGGTGGGGGCAGCACCGTCAGAGACAGGAACACATTTAATAAACCGATTAAGAGAGCTGACTCCGTCCTAGGCTGCCCACTAGACAGCATTGAGGAGGTGGCTGACAGAAGAATGCTGACCAAGTTGACATCCATAATGTCCAATCTGTCTCACCCCATGCACGGCACTGTGGAGGCCCTGAGTAGCTCCTTCAGCATTGGACTGATAAATCCAAAATGCAAGAAGGAGAACTATCGCAGGTCTTTTCTACCCACAACCATTAGACTTAACAAAAACACTTTTTTCTTGGTGTGTTACACCGATATTAGTTTTTTTTGTATTTATGTATACATATTAGTGTGCAATATCTATATTTATTACTATTTGTTTGTTTTTCATTATGTTTTACTTACGTTACTATATGTAAAAACGTTAACTGCAACAACGTAATTTCTCCATCGTGGAATAAATAAAAGTCTATCCTATCCTATGTTTTTTACCCTTTGCGTTTATGTTTTGCCGTGTTTGTTACATCTTTTTTTGTTCTTACTCAATTATATAAGACGTCTGGTCTGGGAAGTAGAGGAGCAACATTCATATATTCTCAATATTTAGTGTTTTATTGTTAATAGTGAATATTGTGATTCCACAATCTGTATTTTCATGTACATTCTGAGTGTCTTATCCAGTAAACTACAATTTTATTCCGTTTTTGAAATAGTCTCTTATTAAGTTTTTAGTATCCATCATTGTTGTGTATGTGTTTGTATGATCGTGTGATCTGCTTTAATCCTTTTTTCGCTGAATCTTGGGATGTTTTTCATTAAATCACAGCAACCTCCACAGATTAAATAAAGTACAGAGATCACATGGCTAGGCTGCATGTAAGACCTGTGTCACGTGACTTCAAACATGATTCCTTATTGGCTGGTTATGTGACAGCATCGATTGCTTCAGTCTTAATTTACCAGAAGCGGGTCTTGCATTTTTAAGCGGCAAATTTTTCTGCCCTGAATTTTTGATACCTGAGTGGTGAAACTCAGCAGCCTATATTGACAATATAAATTTGTTCTCATCAAATACCTGCCACAATTGTTTGATATGAATTCTAACCATAACCATCCATGCATCACTAATTAGCTAACTGCCCTGCTGCCACCCACTGACATGGAAGAGTATTTACACGGTTACTCTGTCGATGTCTAGACATCACAGACACTCAACAACAGTACACTATTTGCGGATTATAATTATTGGTTTGCAAAAAATATATTTAGACCAATTAGGTAAAATTGTATAATTTCCCATAGCCCACCAGACAATATTTCACAGCACAGTAGTGTGCGGCACAGTAGCTGAAAAATGTTGCGTTAGAGGACTTGGAGACTGAGTGTTTACAAAATAATTTAATCAGCTACCTCCAGCTTGAAGTCAGATACATGTCATGAACCTGCAAGTTTCCCAGATTTATCAATTTCCACCTAACAAAGATGCCATGATCCTTTAAGACACTTTTGCACTTTGTTCATTGTGCTTCTTTGTTTTGTATCATTTCCTGTTTGCACTCTTATTTTCTTAGTCCCACTTTCTTTGTTGGCATATTAATTGGTTGCATTACCCCTGTTGTCAGCTCCATTCTCCTCACTTGTTTCTGTCAAACAAGGACATGGACTAGGGTTGTTTCTTCTTTGCAAAGGATGATTGGCACGTGCCAGACGTGAATGTAAGTACATGTTGATTTATTACTAAACAAACAGACTACAACAGGAGGCAAACAAAGGGCGCGCACGAGGGCGGAAAACAAACTTGGCTAATGAAAAAAACAAAAGACGAGCATAAATGCTACAGATTACAAACATGAAACAAAAACACTTGCACTGTGGCATGAAAAAAACAAACTTGCACCGAGGCATAAATACAAAACTTACTTGGCGTGGACAAAAACGAACAGCAAGGCATGAAGCAGATGAATACGGGATGTGTAGGTACAAAGGTAGGTACATGGAAATGGGGGAAGTTGCCAGGCCGACTACCTGGTAACTCTGGCTTAAATAATAACTGTGATCATTACTAACAGGTGCGAGGGCTGAGGACAGGGGCGTGACTTAAGGGCAAGGTGAAAATCAATGAGTTGGCATGGAGACGAAAACAAACCAGGAAGTGCAAAAACAGAACTGAGTGTCCAAAAAACAAAATATAACATGACCAAACATGACAAAAACAAAACATGATCCATAGGCGTGACAGTTTCCAGTCCTTGTTAACACTGCAAGTCAATTCAATTTTTTCCCTCATGTGTGATCTGTATCAGCTTTTTTAATGTCAATGTGATCAATGCAATTCCAATGTTTTCAAATCCAACCCAAGCCTCTTTTGTACTTGGATATAAATCAGAGATGAATGCAACTGCAGTCTGAACACTCCAGTCGCGATCATCTGACCAAAACGTCATTAAAAAGCGATTAGTGTCATAATTCTTGGCCAAAATTGACAGTTGCAAAATAAATAGTTGACAAATGAAAAATAAAACAGACAAAAAAAATAATTTAGGAACTTGCGTCACTGCCAGAGCAGAAAAGCTTGGCCTCCTCCTTCTTAATCAGTTTCAGTTCAGAAAATGTTGACTTTGCTTGAACAAAATCCTTGTAATTACCACAAATGTGCCATGAATGAGACCGACTAAAATCTGGACTAGATATACCCTGAATAATCATAAAAATATTTTTTTCTGATTTGTGAAACCTTAGTTATATTTGTTAAACTGCAATAGAGACGGCATACAGACACCATCCATCCATTTTCTACCGCTTGTCCCTCTCTGGGTCATGGGTGCTGCTGGAGCCTATCCCAGCTGCAATCGGACTGAAGGCAGTGTACACCCAGGACAAGTCGCCACCTCATCACAGGGCCAACACAGATAGACAGACAACATTCACACTCACATTCACACACTAGGGCCAATTTAGTGTTGCCATTCAACCTATCCCCAGGTGCATGTCTTTGGAAGTGGGAGGAAGGAAACCCACGCTGTCACGGGGAGAACATGCAAACTGCACACAGAAAGACCCCGAGCCAGGGGTCTTTCTTTTGTATTGTGCGGCACACGCATTAGAGACACATTTAACTATTTTTGTATGGTCTAGACCAGATTAGGACAGGTCCAGATTAAAAAGCAGTGTATTTTAAATTCTTAAATATTGACCATATATTTGCACAGCCATTGAAGGTTCATTAAAATATTAAAACACACTTTATCTATTTGTGAAAATTTAACAAAGGAAATCCTGAAATCATTTTTTACGTCACAGTACTGTTCTCTGCGTCCTGGGGTCACGCCAGCAGCCATGAAAAAGGAGTATTTTAGTACATAAAGCAGTGACCAGTGGTTTTATTGTTCCAGTTAAACACAAAACGTTCCCAACAGTCACATAATGTATAACAAGCAGCATTTGGTGCTGTATTATAGGCTACAGATAGTTATCAATAAAAGGCTGATTCAACAAAAAAGGAATGTTCAGGACTTCTTTGTGCTAAACTCCAAAAAGTGTTAAAAGTCTCACCAAGCAATGCTCACCAGGCTTCATTAGGCCTCCTAAACACATGTGTGGATACATTGTTAATTCCTCCAATGAAATTAATGCTAACATCCCCAAAATAAGCACCAGCAGCATTATCTTGTTGGTTGCCTATTTTTTGTTGTTTTACTTCTTTTGATATTAAAGTTTCTGAGATGTCATTGTTGGCAGCATTCTGAGAAGGGAACAAGAACAGTGCTGTACATTTAATCCAGACATGCAATATCCAGACAAAAGTGTGTTTGTGTGAGCTACAAATTTAGAAAGGGAGTGTCCCCGAATCTGACACAAGGACACCATCCAAGCGCCCATTATGTCCTAGCTGAGACTTGATATGTCGTCTTCACAGAAAAGACGTCTCCTCCTTGACTGTTTTGGATGTTTTTACCCCAAAGGTTCATTCACCTCAAAGTGGCCTTGACTCAATCCTTGAATGAGTCTACCTTTTGTACTTCATAATAAAGCCACACGACACAGGAGAACCTTTGTGCGCTTTGAATGACTCACTAAAACGTTTTACTGTTGTGCTGCCATGTAATTACTCCAAAGACACACACTTACGTTGTTTGGATAAGTCAGTGGAACTTACGATGTTAAATAAATAGATTTTATTTCAAGCTTCTTATTTGATAATAATTACAAACCTATGATTAAATACATGTATAGTGTCAAGCAATTAAAAAAATGTGATTAATTAATTATGACTTGTAACTAGAGATGTCCGATTATATCGGACTGCCGATATTTTTGGCCGATAAATGCTTTAAAATGTAATATCGGAAATTATCGGTATCGGTTTCAAAAGGCTAAATTTATGACTTTTTAAAACGCCACTGTGCACACAGATGTAGGGAAAAGTACAGAGCGCCAATAAACCTTAAAGGCACTGCCTTTGCGTGCCAACTCAGTCACATAATATCTACGATTCTTCACACACACAAGTGAATGTATCGCATACTTGGTCAACAGCCATACATTTCACACTGAGGGTGGCCGTATAAACAACTTTAACACTGTTACAAATATGCGCCACACTGTGAACCCACACTAGACAAGAAGGAAAAATACATTTCGGGAGAACATCCGCACCATAACACAACATAAGCACAACAGAACAAATAACCAAAACCCCTTGCAGCCCAAACGCTTCCGGGACGCTACAATATACACCCCCGCTACACCCCCAAACCTCCTCGTCCTCCCAACCCCACCCACCTGAACCTCCTCATGCTTTCTCAGGGAGAGCATGTCCCAAATTCCCAACTACTGTTTTGAGGCATATTAAAAAAAGAATGCACTTTGTGACTTCAATAATAAATATGGCAGTGCCATGTTGGCATTTTTTTCCGTAACTTGAGTTGATTTATTTTGGAAAACCTTGTTACATTGTTTAATGCATATAGCAGATGCATTAAACATTCATCACAACAAAATTAGGCATAATAATGTGTTAATTCCACGACTGTATATATAGGTATCGGTTGATATCGGTATCGGTAATTGGAAAATATCAGGATATTGGATATCGGCAAAAAACCATATCAATTCCTAGATATGGTCGTAATTATTTTAAGTACACTGCGCATAATAAACGCAACATTATTAATATTGCTACTACGGATAATGTTATCAACAACTCCTTAAAACAGCCCACTACCTATAATATGGGCTTTCTAAACATCAGATCTTTGTCTCCCAAAACGTTATTAGTCAATGAGGTCATTAGAGACAACAACCTTAACGTCATCGGTCTTAGCGAAACCTGGCTTAAACCAGACGACTTTTTTGCGATAAATGAGGCATCCCCTCCTAACTATACGAATGCGCATATGGCCCGTCACCTCAAAAGGGGAGGGGGTGTCGCACTAATATACAACGAAAACTTTAACTTTAGTCCTAACTTAAATAATAAATATAAATCGTTTGAGGTGCTTTCTATGAAGTCTGCCACACCTCTGCCTCTGTGCCTGGCCGTTATCTACCGCCCCCTAGGGCCCTATTCGGACTTTATTAGTGAATTCTCAGAGTTTGTTGCTGATCTAGTGACGGTCGCCGATAATATAATTATAATGGGGGACTTTAATATCCATATGAATACCCCATTGGACCCACCGTGCGTGGCGCTCCAGACTATAATTGATAGCTGTGGTCTTACACAAATAATAAATGAACCGACGCATCGCAGCGGTAATACGATAGACCTAGTGCTTGTCAGAGGTATCACCGTTTCCAAAGTTACGATACTCCCGTATACTAAAGTATTGTCCGATCATTACCTTATAAAATTCGAAGTTCAGACGCATGTTCATCAAACTAATAATAATAATAACTGCTATAGCAGCCGCAACATTAATGCTGCCACAACGACGACTCTTGCGGACCTACTGCCCTCGGTAATGGCACCGTTCCCAAAGTATGTGGGCTCTATTGATAACCTCACTAACAACTTTAACAACGCCCTGCGCGAAACCATTGATAGTATAGCACCGCTGAAGTTAAAAAAGGCTCCAAAAAGGCGTACGCCATGGTTTACTGAAGAAACTAGAGCTCAGAAATTATTATGTAGAAAGCTGGAACGCAAATGGCGCACGACTAAACTTGAGGTGCACCATCAAGCATGGAGTGATAGTTTAATAACTTATAAACGCATGCTTACCTTAGCTAAAACTAATTATTATTCAAATCTCATCCGCATTAATAAAAACGATCCAAAATTTTGTTTAGTACAGTAGCATTGCTAACCCAACAAGGGACTCCTTCCAGTAGCTCCACCCATTCGGCAGATGACTTTATGAAGTTCTTTAATAAGAAAATTGAACTTATTAGAAAGGAGATTAAAGACAATGCGTCCCAGCTACAACTGGGTTATAGTAACACAGATACGATTGTATATACGGCGGATACTGCAAATATCCAAAATAGTTTCTCTCGTTTTGATGAAATAACATTAGAAGGATTGTTACAACGTGTAAATGGAATAAAACAAACAACATGTTTACTTGACCCACTTCCTGGGAAACTTATCAAGGAGCTTTTTGTATTATTAGGTCCATCAGTGCTAAATATTATAAACTTATCACTTTCCTCGGGCACTGTTCCCCTTGCTTTCAAAAAAGCGGTTATTCATCCTCTCCTTAAAAGACCTAACCTCGATCCTGACCTCATGGTAAACTACCGACCGGTGTCTCACCTTCCCTTTATTTCGAAAATCCTCGAAAAAATTGTTGCAGAGCAGCTAAATGAACACTTAGCGTCTAACAATCTATGTGAAACCTTTCAATCCGGTTTCAGGGCAAATCACTCGACTGAGACAGCCCTCGCAAAATTGACTAATGATCTATTGCTAACAATGGACTCTGATGCGTCATCTATGTTGCTGCTCCTCGATCTTAGCGCTGCTTTCGATACCGTCGATCATAATATTTTATTAGAGCGTATCAAAACACGAATTGGTACGTCAGACTCAGCCCTGTCATGGTTTAACTCTTATCTTACTGATAGGATGCAGTGCGTCTCCCATAACAGTGTGACCTCGGACTATGTTAAGGTAACGTGTGGAGTTCCCCAGGGTTCGGTCCTTGGCCCTGTACTCTTCAGCATCTACATGCTGCCGCTGGGTGACGTCATACGCAAATACGGTATTAGCTTTCACTGTTATGCTGATGACACCCAACTCTACATGCCCCTAAAGCTGACCAACACGCCGGACTGTAGTCAGTTGGAAGCGTGTCTTAATGAAATTAAACAATGGATGTCCGCTAACTTTTTGCAACTTAATGCCAAAAAAACGGAAATGCTGATTATCGGTCCTGCTAGACACCGACCTCTATTTAATAATACAACTTTAACATTTGACAACCAAATAATAAAACAAGGTGACTCTGTAAAAAATCTGGGTATTATCTTCGACCCAACTCTCTCCTTTGAGTCACACATTAAAAGCGTTACTAAAACTGCCTTCTTTCATCTCCGTAATATCGCTAAAATTCGCTCCATTTTGTCCACTAAAGACGCCGAGATCATTATCCATGCGTTTGTTACGTCTCGTCTCGATTACTGTAACGTATTATTTTCGGGTCTCCCCATGTCTAGCATTAAAAGATTACAGTTGGTACAAAATGCGGCTGCTAGACTTTTGACAAGAACAAGAACGTTTGATCATATTACGCCTGTACTGGCTCACCTGCACTGGCTTCCTGTGCACTTAAGATGTGACTTTAAGGTTTTACTACTTACGTATAAAATACTACACGGTCTAGCTCCAGCCTATCTTATATTGTACCGTATGTCCCGGCAAGAAATCTGCGTTCAAAAGACTCCGGCTTATTAGTGATTCCTAGAGCCCAAAAAAAGTCTGCGGGCTATAGAGCGTTTTCCGTTCGGGCTCCAGTACTCTGGAATGCCCTCCCGGTAACAGTTCGAGATGCTACCTCAGTAGAAGCATTTAAGTCTCACCTTAAAACTCATCTGTATACTCTAGCCTTTAAATAGACCTCCTTTTTAGACCAGTTGATCTGCCGCTTCTTTTCTTTCTCCTATGTCCCCCCCTCCCTTGTGGAGGGGGTCCGGTCCGATGACCATGGATGAAGTACTGGCTGTCCAGAGTCGAGACCCAGGATGGACCGCTCGTCGGGACCCAGGATGGACAGCTTGCCTGTATCGGTTGGGGACGTCTCTACGCTGCTGATCCGCTTGAGATGGTTTCCTGTGGACGGGACTCTCGCTGCGGTCTTGGATCCGCTTGAACTGAACTCTCGCGGCTGTGTTGGAGCCACTATGGATTGAACTTTCACAGTATCATGTTAGACCCGCTCGACATCCATTGCTTTCGGTCCCCTAGAGAGGGGGGGTTGCCCACATCTGAGGTCCTCTCCAAGGTTTCTCATAGTCAGCATTGTCACTGGCGTCCCACTGGATGTGAATTCTCCCTGCCCACTGGGTGTGAGTTTTCCTTGCCCTTTTGTGGGTTCTTCCGAGAATGTTGTAGTCGTAATGATTTGTGCAGTCCTTTGAGACATTTGTGATTTGGGGCTATATAAATAAACATTGATTGATTGATTGATTGAAAAAAGCCATTATCGGACATCCCTAGTTGTAACTAATCAATCTAGTTAAACTTTTTTTAACCTTACCTAAAAATGCTGGGATAAGCCTTCCATTTGAGGTATTTTCATTTAGATGTATTACATTAATGTGGCATGGGGGTTAGTACGTACAATACGAAGGTCCTGAGTTCGATCCTGGGCTCAGGGTCTTTCTGTATGGAGTTTGCATGTTCTCCCCGTAACTGTGTGGGTTCCCTCCGGGGTACGCCGCCTTCCACCCAGCTCCAAAGACATGCACCTGGGGATTGGTTGATTGGCAACACTAAATGGTCCCTAGTGTGTGAATGTGAGTGTGAATGTTGTCTGTCTATCTGTGTTGGCCCTGTGATGAGATGGCGACTTGTCCAGGGTGCACCCCGCCTTCCGCCCGTGTGCAGCTGGGATAGGAAGCACCCCCGCAACCCCAAAAGGGACAAGCTGTAGAAAATGGATGAATGGATAGACATTATTGTGGCAGATCAAAAAATGTACACTGCAAAAACTGAAATGTAAGTAAGATTAAATATCTCAAATAAGGGTGATACTTGCTCTTTTTCTGTCAGATAAGATAATTCTTCTCACTAAGCAGATTTTATGTTAAAGTGTTTTACTTGTTTTAAGGGTTTTGGTCCCAAATTATCTCAGTAAGATATTACAGCTTGTGGCTGAGATTTTATGACTTATATTGAGTATATCATGCTTGAAACTAGAATATCAACTGTTGCAAAGCTGTGTCATCAACACTCACAAGTATAAAACTACATTTTTTAGAGTAATAATTTCTTACTTCAAGCATAAAAAAAAAAAAATCATGATGCCAAGCGCATATCATTATGTCAAGATAATGGCACTAGCATTTACTTAATTTAAGAATATTTTTCAACATATTGAGCAAAAAGGTCTCTCTTTTTCTACCAAGAAAAGTGCACTTGTTATTAGTGAGAATATACTTATTTTAAGGTACTATTGGGTTCATTGAGGTTAGCTAATTTTACTTGTTTTGGAAATTCTGGACAAGCCAAATTTTCTTGTTCTATTGGCAGTTAATATTGCTTAGTTCAAAATAAAATACCATTAATTTTTGTATTTTTTTTTCTTGTTTTTGAACACTGACTTTTTGCAGTGTACATATAACAAAAAATGGTATCTTGAAGTCATTTATTGTTTTAACAGACTTAAACAGATTCAGCCTTAGCCATGTACTAAAATAAAACACCAGGTCCAATGAAAATGCTGAAGTTTAAAATAAGAGTAGAAACACTTCTGGAAACATACAAAAGCAATTATTTCACATGGAATGTGTTGCTTTTTGTCTGCTTTAGACAATATGAAGTGTAGTCATTTACAATAGAACATCAAACATGTAATTGCTCATCATCACAAAATAAAGTGAGGAAGCTACAGAGATTATAACGTTAGAGATAAAAAACTTTCTTAACGCGATTCAAAACATGATGCGCCAAATATGACTGTAATTAATTAACACAATAATTTGACACCCGGGCAGCACAGTGGTACAGGAGTTAGTATGTGTGCCTCACAATACAAAGGTCCCGGGTTCGATCCTGGGCTCGGGATCTTTCTGTGTGTAGTTTGCATGTTCTCCCTTTGACTGCGGCTTCCTCCCACCTCCAAAGACATGCACCTGGGGATAGGTTGATTGGCAACACTAAATGGTTCCTAGTGTGTGAATGTTGTCTGTCTATCTGTGTTGGCCCTGTGATGTGGTGGCGACTTGTCTATCCCAGCTGCCTGAATGCAGCTGGGATAGGGACCCTGTAAGGGACGAGCGGCAAGAAATGGATGGAGTTTGACACCCCCACTTTATAGTATATACATATATATATATATATATATATATATATATATATATATATATATATATATATATATATATATATATATACATATCCATATATATATATATATATATATATACATATCAATATATATATATATATACATATATATATATACATATATATGCTTCTATGATTGTTTGCAATCCTTTTTTTAATCAAGCTATTGTTTTTAGGGTACATTATTTTCTTCTTTCTCCTCATGGCAACAAAACAAAGTGAAATAAACGTATTCCTTTCCAACAAAATGGTGCGTCGGTGATTTTGGCTCCAAAATCCAGCAAACATTTGGAGCAGTGTGTGTTTGGACGCATTTCAACAGCACATGGCAGCATTGTTGAGAGGCACTCATCATTTGTCAGATGTAAAGTGAAATGGTGGAGAAATATGAGGCTGGCCTTCCGCCATACAACAACAACACAGAGGTCTTTGTTCTGGTCCTCCTCGCTCTTATCTCGACCCCATGTAGAGACTGACGCCTCCTTTGATGGACAACAGGTCTGGAATGTTAGTTGAGAAACATCAGCCTCTTTTCCACCACAGGAGTGTTACACCTGAACCAGGAACTTTGCTTCAAAATGATGCATGTTGGAAAATTAAGTTCCTGACCTTTTTGGAGGAGCCACACTTGCACGTATAATCATACCTTGTTAATCACGGATGATTCGTACTGGACATTTTCTGCATAAAAATAAGTTTATGACCTTCTAAATAATGTTTTTAAATTACATTATTAGATCCCGGGCTTCACGGTGGCAGAGGGGTTAGTGCGTCTGCCTCACAATACGAAGGTCCTGCAGTCCTGGGTTCAAATCAAGCCTCGGGATCTTTCTGTGTTGAGTTTGTATGTTCTCCCCGTGAATGCGTGGGTTCCCTCCGGGTACTCCGGCTTCCTCCCACTTCCAAAAACATGCACCTGGGGATAGGTTGATTGGCAACACTAAATTGGCCCTAGTGTGTGAATGTGAGTGTGAATGTTGTCTGTCTATCTGTGTTGGCCCTGCGATGAGTTGGCGACTTGTCCAGGGTGTACCCCGCCTTCCGCCCGATTGTAGCTGAGATAGGCGCCAGCGCCCCCCGCGACCCCGAAAGGGAATAAGCGGTAGAAAATGGATGGATTATTAGATCCCTCTAAACACAAACTAAAACCTATCTAGTCACCTTAACACTTTACCAATATAGTAGCCTTGAGTGTGTTCTACTGTAGATTATCGTACTCAGTGGTAGTCTGGAGGATCCTCCAAGCATCACCAGGCCACTACAACACAACCATGAAAATTCTTTGTCACATCTTGGATAAGTTGTCTAAATTCGAACCGGGCTTCCATGTGCTGAAACCAGAGGCATGCATCGTTTGAACACATCCATCCATCCATCCATTTTCTACCGCTTATTCCCTTTTGGGGTCGCGGGGGGCGCTGGCGCCTATCTCAGCTACAATCGGGCGGAAGGCGGGGTACACCCTGGACAAGTCGCCACCTCATCGCAGGGCCAACACAGATAGACAGACAACATTCACACTCACATTCACATACTAGGGCCAATTTAGTGTTGCCAATCAACCTATCCCCAGGTGCATGTCTTTGGAAGTGGGAGGAAGCCGGAGTACCCGGAGGGAACCCACGCATTCACGGGGAGAACATGCAAACTCCACACAGAAAGATCCCGAGCCTGGATTTGAACCCAGGACTGCAGGACCTTAGTATTGTGAGGCAGACGCACTAACCCCTCTGCCACCGTGAAGCCCCGTTTGAACACAAACTTTGTCAAAAGTCGCAGCTAAGATCATTAGCTTTGTTGTTAGCATTCTGTCATCTTAGCAATGTGTGTCCTGCGTTGACATTCCACAGTGCTCACGCCAAAGTTGTGTTACTGATGTTGAAGACGGAGTGCATCTTGAACCAAGAGGGCTGTGATGGATATCGGATGCTAAGTCCTGCTGTTGTCTTTTGGTATTGGTCACTTCAAAGTCTGTGGAGAGAAGTTGTTGATGAGGCAGGAGTTGAAGATGAAGTCCTTTAAAAATGTCTGCCAAAGTTAGTCAATCTGAGATTGTTGCGGTGAAGATAGCTAGCAGCCCGTTGTTGTAAACATTGTTTACTTTGAACCCAGAACGGAAGTCTGGCTTGGGGAATATCTTTATCGATCACAACAACATTATAGAAAATAAGACAAATACTGCACTCTGATACATCCAACCATCCATTTACTACCGCTTATTCCCTTTGGGGTCGCGGGAGGCGCTGGCGCCTATCTCAGCTACAATCGGGCGGAAGGCGGCGTACACCCTGGACAAGTGGCCACCTCATCGCAGGGCCAACACAGATGGACAGACAACATTCACACTCACATTCACACTCTAGGGCCAATAAGACATTAATAACACTTACCATAATCAAACACTTAAGTTAACACTTCATTTAGGCCAAAAACGTGTACAATATGCTTAAAAAAACATTTTAATCTGTATTGTAGCTTCAGTTGTGACATTAAAAGTGCATTATAGAGAAGAACAGCTGTAGTATTTGGTGGACATTTGGTGGGAGTGGGACAAAAGATCGATTTTTGTCAGCAGTAAGTTGCAGTACCCTGCTCAGTGGCCTTGTGGTTAGACTGTCCGCCCTGAGATCGGTAGCTCGTGAGTTCAAATCCCGGTCGAGTCATACCAAAGACTATAAAAGTGGGACCCATTACCTCCCTGATTGGCACTCAGCATCAAGGGTAGGAATTGGGAGTTAAATCACCTAAAATGATTCCCGGGCGTGGCCACTGCTGCTGTCTACTGCTCCCCCCCCCTCCCAAGAGGTGAACAAGGGGATGGGTCAAATGCAGAGGACACATTTCTACACACCTAGTGTGTGTTTGACAATCATTGGTATTTTAACTTTAACTTTAACTTGAGAAAAAATGCATGAGTTGGATCATGTTTGAAAGTCCCGTCTTGTTGATGAGTATGTGTTTTGTCTTTGTGCAGGATAACAAAGATGGCTGGAAAACGAGGAATAGGCTCATCCAAAGGGAGAGGCCAGCTGGCAGAGAGTCACCCACGCAGGTAAGCCACCAACATATTAGACATTAATAATGACATTAATAATAATGACATCCGATCGAAGAACTGTGTCATTAATTCTACCGCGGGGCGGCATGGCGTAGTGGGTAGAGCG
This sequence comes from Nerophis ophidion, assembly GCF_033978795.1. Classification (NCBI taxonomy): domain Eukaryota; kingdom Metazoa; phylum Chordata; class Actinopteri; order Syngnathiformes; family Syngnathidae; genus Nerophis; species Nerophis ophidion. The sequence continues at coordinate 32,687,334 of NC_084612.1, forward strand.
GCCGTGCCAGAATCTGAGGGTTGCAAGTTCGCTTCCCACCTATTGACATCCAAAAAATCGCGTCCGTTGTGTCCTTGGGCAGGACACTTCACCCTTTGCCCCCGGTGCCGCTCACACTGGTGAATGAATGATGAATGAATGATTGGTGGTGGTCGGAGGGGCCGTAGGCGCAAACTGGCAGCCACGCTTCCGTCAGTTTACCACAGGGCAGCTGTGGCTACAGATGTAGCTTACCACCACCAGGTGTGAATGAATGATGGATTCCCACTTCTCTGTGAGCGCTTTGAGTATCTAACAATAGAAAAGCGCGATATAAATCTAATCCATTATTATTATTATTATTACCGTTAGAAAAATAATAATGCTCAGTGTGAACCGACATTGTCTGGGAGGCATTGAACAAACCTCTTTTAGCTTCAAGATAGTCAAAATCTTACACCCATCTTTGACTATGATGCAAGTATAGTTGTACACCGTTATAAATTAATAAACATATTGCATTCATTTCATTTTATTTTGAACACAACTGACCATTTAAACAAACAAGTATCGCCAATACAATATCTTCATCTGCAAAAAAATCCCCACAACAATAATATTAATAATCATTAATATTTAAAGGAAAGAAAGAAACAAAGTGTGCATCAGAAAAAGATCAGGAAGAATCAAAAGCTTATGATGTCCTGCCCCATTAGTCAGATAATCTGATTCTTAATACATTACAATGAATAATCACTTGATACTCGACAGTATCAACCATATTAATAAATATCATATTTAATTTTATTCACATATACTCACAATAATAAAATGTGTATTATGATGATTATGGGTTTTACCCATGGCTGACAAGGTGAAATAAATGTATGTTGTATCAGACGACTATTTTAGGGTGTTTACAAATAGATATTAATCAGTCTCACCGGGATTTTGTGATGGTGCCAATCCCCGCAAGTGATGTGCAGCCTCACAACTTCCCCGCACTGTTTTGCGAATCTGCTTCATGTTCACCAATCAAATTTGTCTCTGAGCGGCGCTCATCAACTGTCCAATCAAAACTTGTGTTTGTTTCTTGTGCAGACGAAGCAGAAACAACAACGTGTACCAACATATTAACTCTTAACTGATCAAACGAGGTACCGCAGACATACTTCCTGTTCCTGTCTACAGTGCTCTAAGCCTTCTGGGTAATGTAGCATATAAACAAGTACTTCCTAGTTTACATGTAGTTGTATATCTATATAACCTTCATTTATCCAGGGTAAAACAATTAAGAACAGCTTTTAATTTGTCAGACTGACCTAGCAAAGAAGTAGCTTTTACATGACTGAGATGTTGAAGTGTGATTAAAATCTTTCACTGTTTCTCATTTACCAACTAAAATTACCGCGATTGAACGCTCTCAACAGTTCACAAATGCTCAAATGTGCGAGGTTAAAAATGTTTTGAAATGTAAATGAGTGTTTAAGCTGGACTAACACTTTTCAAGCGTCAAACATACATGAAGAAGGTCTGCAAAGGAGCAGACAGTGGACAATAAGGAAGTCTTTGGGGTGTTTTTTTCTGTAATTATAATTAATAATTACCATTATTACTTTGAAATAAATAAAAAAAAACACTAATTTGACAATTAACTTTGACTATGTGCTTTTACTGCCATCGTGCATGTACTTTTATGTCTGTGTGTCACAAAATAAGTCAATACAGAATTCGTGTTCCAATTTTTGGGAAATCCTTTAAGGTTAGGGTTACTAGGTATACTTAAAACATTAATAAGGTTTAAAAGATTGCAGCTTTTGCAGCAACTTTAAGAAACAACTACCGCCAGTAGAGACATTTTAGGCCGCAACCATCACAAAAAATAAGTGAACTCCCAAAGGGACTGATTAAACTATAACAAATACAGAAACATAATAGTCTTTAAAAGGAAATATTCATTTTATGTCATCGATAATGATAGTTTAACCCGCTTAATGGCAATGAACACGGTTTTAAATTGAGACCCCAAAGTCTCGCATTGAAGCACGTAAATCTCTCAATGTCTCTCAGATTCACGCTTCTTTATCAGTCATATCAGCCAGGAACATTGTATGCAGGTAAACAATGCAATGTAGACACACGATTACCACAGCTAAGGCCCTCCAGACTACACAGAAGTACACAGAATTTAAACAGGAGACATTTAATATTTGTAGATTGCTCTGCTCATCATCTTAGCTTTTGGTCCACTGGCTGCTGGAAGTCCAACAGGCAGAAAGGACAACAGCTCAGGTTCAGGGTTGCAGAAACACGACACCCTCAGTTCAACCTCCTTGGTTTTTGACACCCGTTCCCAACTTCCTGCTTCCATTGTTGAGCAGCAACAGCGCTGCACATACTTAATATGCTGCACACATGTACTGTAAGCATGTGCAACAAACACAAATTGTGCACGCACCGGCAGGATGCACACAAACGCACGGTCCGAGCTGAAGGAAACCTGAGCAGTGCGTCCTTGTCTCCCTCAGCCCCTGGGTGACATGACCAATGGGCTGTCAGAGCCCTCACTGCAGCATCATGGCCCCAAAATGTACGGCGTGGTGCAGAGGAACAACTCGAGCACAGTACCAGAAGTGAGGGCGCGAGAGTGGACTGTCAATCACCTTCATGATGAAATGAAGTACATCAGGGAGGTGAGTGGCGGATGTGAGACACTTGGAACAGACACACACACTCACACACACACACACACGCACGCACGCACGCACACACGCACGCACACACGCACACACACACACACACTGTTGTGATATCTGCAGGTTTGTTTTTGAGGCGGTAGATCCTATCTGCATGCTTTCTCCTTGTGTGTTTATACAGGTGAGAGATTCTCTGGAGAAGGTCAGAGAGCGTATGTATGGACAGTTTGGCGGCATGCAGCACTCTGTGCAAAAACTCTCACAGGAAATGAGGGTGAGAAACATCATTTGATTACAAAATGTACATGTTTGCTGATGCACTATTATCATTGCATCTCTGTAAATAATAATAATAATAATGCATTGTATTACTGTATACTCTGGCTACATTAACTCATGTGGTAGAAAGTGGATGGATGGATACTCCTTAACATTTCCTTTCTGACAGTAAAATTGTATTTGTGTCCAAATATTGGGATCTTTTTTTAAATTTAATTTAAATTGTGCAAGCGAGCAATAACTTATGATTAATCATGATTAATCTAAAATCAACAGAGTGATTAATCTGGTTTAAACATGTAATTGTTTGACACTCTAATGTACTAGTATTTTTTGTGCTGTACATTTAATATTAATTGAACAACTATATGCATTTATTAACCACTTTTATTTTATTATTTATGATACCATTTTTGTTTTTAATTGATAAAAATTTACTTGATTTGACTTGACAAAATTAATCTAACTTTATGTTATCCCTAAAATTGTTTTAAATTAATATATTTATTATACCTATTATAATTTTGCAAATTTGATTGAGTACCTTGCAACTTTGCACACAGCAAGACCTACTTGCTCTAAACAATTTGATTGGAGCTGAATGTGAATCATCTCTAAATGTTATGTGTACTTTACAACTATGGCCCAGGAAGTTATGCTTGTTAAAATAGTTATTGGACAAAACCCAAAACCAGTGAAGTTGGCACATTGTGTAAATGGTAAATAAAAACAGAATACAATTATTTGCAAATCCTTTTCATCCATCCATCTATCCATCCATTTTCTACTACTTATTCCCTTTGGGGTCGCGGGGGCGCTGTTGCCTATCTCAGCTACAATCGGGCGGAAGACGGGGTGCACCCTGGACACCTCGCCACCTCATCGCAGGGCCAACACTGCAAAGACAAGATATTTTATGTTCGAACTGAGAAACTTTTTTTTTTTTTGCAAATAATCATTAAGTTAGAATTTAATGCCAGCAACACATTGCCCAAAGTTGGCACAGGGGGATTTTTACCACTGTGTTACATGGCCTTTCCTTTTAACAACACTCAGTTTTGGAACCGAGGAGACCAATTTTTCAAGCTTTTTAGTTGGAATTATTTCCCATTCTTGCTTGACGTACAGCTTAAGTTGTTCAACAGTACGTGGTCTCCGTTGTGGTATTTTAGGATTAATAATGCGCCACACATTTTCAATGGGAGACAGGTCTGTACTACAGGCGGGCCAGTCTAGTACCCGCACTCTTTTACTATGAAGCCATGTGTTGTAACACTTGGCTTGGCATTGCTGAAATAAGCTGGGGCGTCCATAATAACGTTGCTTGGATGGCAACAAATGTTGCTCCAAAACCTGTATGTACCTTATAGCATTAATGGTGCCTTCACAGATGTGTAAGTTACCCATGCCTTGGGCACTAATACACCCCCATACCATCACAGATGCTGGCTTTTGGACTTTGCTCCTATAACAATCCTGGATGGTTATTTTCCACTTTGTTCAGGAGGACACGACATCCACAGTTTCCAAAATTAATTTGAAATGTGGACTCTTCAGACCACAGGATAATTTTTCACTTTGCATCAGTCCATCTTAGATGAACTCGGGCCCAGCGAAGCTGGCGGCATTTCTGGGTGTTGTTGATAAATGACTTTCACTTTGCATAGTAACATTTTTAACTTGCACTTACTGATGTCGTGACAAACTGTAGTTACTGACAGTGGTTTTCTGAAGTGTTCCTGAGCGCATGTGGTGATATCCTTTGCACACTGATGTCGCTTTTTGATGCAGTACCAGCTGAGGGATGGAAGGTCCATGATATCTTCCCTTACGTGCAGTGATTTCTCGTGATTATCCCAAACTTTTGATGATATTACGGACTGTAGGTGGTAAAATCCCCAAATTCCTTGCGATAGCTCTTTGAGAAATGTTGTTCTTGAACTGTTGGACAATTTGCTCACGCATTTGTTCACAAAGTGGTGACCCTCGGCCCATCGTTGTTTGTGAATGACTGAGCATTTCATAGAAGCTGCTTTTATACCCAATCATGGTACCCACCTGTTCCCAATTAGCCTGTTCACCTGTGGGATGTTCCAAAGTGTTTGATGAGAAATCATCAACTTTCTCAGTCTTTGTTGCCACTTGTGCAAGCTATTTTTAAACATGTTGCATGCATAGATTTATAGATGTGCTAATATTTCCTAAGAATGACAAAGTTTACCAGTTCCAACGTTAGGTATCTTGTCTTTGCTGTCTATTCAATTGAATTTAAGTTGAACATGATATGCAAATCATTGTATTCTGTTTTTATTTACGATTTACACAACGTGCCAACTTCACTGGTTTTGTGTTTTGTAAGTTATTCTGGTTAAATTGAATGCAAGCTTTAGAATACTCTTTTATTTATATATATATATATGTATATATATATATATATATATATATATATATATATATATATATATATATATATATATATATATATATATATACATATATATATATGATAAATAAATAAATGGGTTGTACTTGTATAGCGCTTTTCTACCTTCAAGGTACTCAAAGCGCTTTGACACTACTTCCACATTTACCCATTCACACACACATTCACACACTGATGGAGGGAGCTGCCATGCAAGGCGCCAACCAGCACCCATCAGGAGCAAGGGTGAAGTGTCTTGCTCAGGACACAACGGACGTGACAAGGTTGGTTCTAGGTGGGATTTGAACCAGTGACCCTCGGGTTGCGCACGGCCACTCCCCCACTGCGCCACGCCGTCCCTTTATATATATATATATATACATACACATATATATATACACATATATATATTTATATATATATATATAGTTAAATATATATATATATATATATATATATATACATACACACATATATATATATACAATATATATATATATATACATATATGATTTGATTACAATTCAGGAGCTTCAATTCGATTGTTGTAGGATGATGTACATGTATTTCATCATTTGATGTATCATTTACCAATAAAAAGCTCCAATCAGTCCATACACGTGTTTTTACAGGTTGCCAACTCCCGCCGCAGGAATCTAGAGTCAGAGGTGAAAATCCGCACGGCAGCCATGGAGAAATTTGATCAGATGAACAGCTCCCTTTTGTCTGCCAACATCGGCCTGCAGGTGACCAGTAACAACCATGAAGTAATTTGTGTGCATAGTGTTGCAGTAAGACATGTACCATTTGTGTTCCCTTTGCAGAAATCCCTCCTAGATAATTGTCAAACCAAATTGGACACGAGGGACGAGATGAAGAATTTGCGCAGCACCTGTGAGAAAACAGAAGAAGAGCTGAGAGCCAAGGAGAGAGAGTTGGCTGTAGCACACGCCGAAAACCAACATCTGAGACTTCAGGTTGGATGTTTTTGCAGGAAGACACTTTACCTATACTGTGGAAGTACCTGCTCTGACACATTCACGGACACAGTCGTCACCTTACAGGTGTGACAAGTCTGCCTGCTCCAACAAAACAGTCTATTAAGAGACGTAGGACAGGTTGTGCAGTATTGAGTGAGAAAAGATGACACCTTCAACACACACAATGTATTGTTTGCATGTGTCCTGACCGGTTTAGCACACTACGTTCCATTATAGAACTTACTGGTGTGACGAGAAGCAATCATCAAAATAGTCTTAAAAATGTTTACAGGCACCAGGTAATACAGGAGCTGTATGAAGAACACTGCCTTTAAATATATAAATAAATACCAATGCACGGTGACAGAACGCCACAATATAATCTACCAGATATCTAAACGTTTCTATTATCTTATGCATTTTTAGTACATTCAGTCATATGTAAAAGAAATAGAACACCTTTAGGTATGTGAATGAATTGGAATGCATGAGAAAAGTAGATGTCTGGCAGGATGAGTGTAGGCAAATCTTTGGTGCCCCCTATGGATTGTGCTGAAAATGGTTTTTAATACATACTCGGGTGCATAAATTGCAGTCCATCAATGTTTTATGATCATTAAACAATTTGTTAAGTCGGCAAATACATTTTGCTTGACAGTGGCCATGTTTTTCAAAAAATCTTACTCAAAATGTTGCCGACATGTGCTTGGATCAAATTGTGTGGCGCTTCATATACTGTTACACAATGGGCCTGATCTACTAAAGGTTTGCATGCATTAAAACACGTGAAAACTTGGTTCTGCACCTAAGCAATGGTACGAAGCTCCTGCACAGACAATTGCATTTCTTAAATGAGCAAAATAGAGAATGTTTTCAAAACACCATTGAGAGTGTCTTTCCTTATGTATACGCGGAGTATGTGCTGATTATTAGAACACCCACAAAACTGGGAGGCGAAGATACAAATATAATCAAGTAAAATTTGCAATGTGATATATCAAGGGTAAAACTGTTCTGTGGCCGCTCTTTCACATCTATATTTAGCACGTACAGAAAGTATGTGCAAACTAGCACAGTTGTATGCTGCAAAGACAGATGATTGAGGGAGAGGATATTCTATCTGTATGTGAATCAGCATATTTGGACTGTCATAAATAAAAAACATTATAAATGTATTCTATTCTGTAATGACATTGTATAATGTTATAGCTGCTGGATGACTTAAGGGGCTGATTAAAGCAAATTGATTTGTTTTGGTGCTTGCTTGCATAAAACAAAAGAAAACATCTTGCATATTGCAATTTCTTGCATCTGGATCATTCCATGTGTAAAATAACAACTGTAGTGCCTCCCAGAGCGCACCTTTGCCCTGATAAAAATAAGCTATGTTTATATATCACACTTCTATATTGTCCAAAAAATGTGGATCATGTTATATTTTTCTGCTGCATATTCCACAACATAAGAAAGCAGCACAGGTTTGATCGTGACAGCCGGCATAGAACACATCAAAATCCTCATTTAAATAAGGCGCTCTGCACTTTTGCACTGCTTATAAATTGCGCAGCCAATCTTAGTAGGTCGTCCGCAAAACACCCGCTAACAGTGCTCACAATGTTTTTACTCTGAAGATATTATTTATTTGGATCTTACTAGATTGGGCCCTAACTGTTTTGTAGAGCGCATTGAGCTGTGTGGGAAATTTCTAAATAGTCCCACCTACAGGACTGACTATCCCACTCATTGGATTCTTTGCTATAATTAGTCAATGGTCACAGTGCTTCATGAAAAACTTCCTTCCTCAGCCAGCATTTAGAAGTCTCTTTTTCCTGCAGAACAAAAGCACCTTGCACAGTTTTTTGTAATCGATATGGAACATTCCGCTGAGCACGGTGGTCATCTTTGCTTTTTTGTTCAGGTGGAATCTTCACGGGAGGCCAACAGTAAAGCCCTAATGGAGCTGTCTATGAGGCTCAAAGGGGACTATGAGGAACAGCTGCTTGAAGAGCAAAGAAAACACAAAAAGGAGATTGAAATACTTCAGGTTCTATTTGCTTTTCGATCAATGTGATACAATCATTGCCAAAAGAAAAGACACGGACTGAGACATTTAAAACAATGTTTTTGCTTACACAGGCCCAACTGGACGAGTACATCAGACGGCTGGAGGAAGCAGAACTGAACATCAAGATCGCAGAGGCCAAAATTGCAGAGAGGGATGAGAGGATCTCTGAACTGGAGCGCCTGCTTGACTGCATGGGAACAGTAAGAACTACAAAAAACAACAACATGGCTGCATGCACATTGTGTAAACATTAATCCAACCTCACAGGAAAAGAGTCAACTCCAGCAAAAACTGCAGGAATGTGAGCGTCGTCTTCGCTTGTTGGACCTGAGCGATACAACAGACGGAGCTGCAGCCATGAGGTATTTGATGTGTGTCCAACGAGAGAAGACAATACGCTGAGATTATTGTTCAAACAGCTGTTTCCGAGTTTTGTTTTGTTGACTCTCGGTGGCACTGCAGGTCCAAAGATCTACAAAGGGAATCTGGAAATCTCAGGGAGAGAATCAAACACTTAAACGACATGGTCTTCTGCCAACAGCGGAAGGTCAAAGGGATGATTGAGGAGGTAAAAGAGGTCATTTTTTTGGCCAATTGTGTTAATATCTCTGCAGGATAGGCGACCTCCATATCAAACTAGGGTACAGGACATCTAGTAAAAACAAAACTGATTAGAGCAAGTGATAGCGATACAAATAGAAATATTTGGGGAAATAATGAATAAAGGTCCAGTATCAGTTGTCAAATCAGACACAATAAATACCAATTTTTACTATAAAACTACATTATAGTAATGTAGTTATTACATAGTTATTGCACCTGTTTGGATGTCCAAACAGGTGGTTATAGTTAACTTTCTTAAATATCAGTTTTGCAGATATATAAAAGAATATTAGACTTAAGTACAATATAACTTCAACTTACGAGCTTAACTGGGTCTGTAAGGGAACTTTTAACGTAAAACACTTTTATCTCAAATCAACGTCTGCCATTAAAATGAATTGAAATCATTTTAGCTGGTGCTTGACCCCCTAAAACAATACAAATAATTTTACAAAGAAAAAAAATCTATAAGTTAGTACAGTGTATTAGTCCGCACTTCTTAAGTCATCTTAGTAAAGGAATATCTGTGTGTACCAACTGCCTATCGTCTCTGGTCTTAATAAATTTGTCTTAATCCCTGTATGCATTTCCTCTTGGAAAAGGACAAGTTGAAGTTTATGAGGAATAGGGAAAACATATTATAATGTTTACAAATAAATGACAATAACAGTGATTTTGAATTTCTACTATGACAAAGAATGACCATCTTTCAAAAAGTGTCCATCAAAGCTCGATGACAACATACTTGCTGTGCCGTAACAGTAGCTACTAATCCTCTTTGCTGTCCAACGCACTGCCAGATTACAAATCTCATCTAATGACCTCACGCTATCTTTTGATTTGGTGATAATGAGTGATTTTTTTTCCTGAAATTGTCAAGGTGCAAACACTACGAACTCAAGTCGCTCAGAAGGACATGTTCATCTCGGAACTGCTGGACCGAATTGCAATGGTGGAGTGTGAGGTAAGATTGTGTGTTGGTGTGTTATTGTGCATGAGTGTATGTTCAATGCGGGTTGGTGGAAGCAGGTAACTTTCTTTTTGGTGCACACTTCTGGATAGCCTCAACTTTATGGAAACCTTTTGTGCGCCTTTCAAGCCACTTTCACATATACAAGGTGACTGTTGCAGTCTTTGCATGAAACCTCACCCTGACAGTCTTGTTTCCTCTTTTGCTTTTTCCTAGAATAATGAATTAGAAGACAAGCTCAAGTATTTTATGTCCACACAGAATAGTGAGCAAGAGGATGTGGACACTGGGGAGATAAGACTAGTCTACAATATTCTCCCAAGGTAAGCGGCAGGTTGTTACATTGTGTTTAACGAAGGGTGTGTGGTATTGACGTCGGGTGAGGGGTGCGGTGTCTTTGTTTAACATCTGACTGTTCAAACAGAGTTGACGAAGTTCCTTGGCATGATGATGAACTACCTATTCTTCATGAAGAGAGAGTTCTCAGTCCCATAGAACACTCTCCGTCTGATCCACCACCATTTGCCATACCACCTCCACCACAAATGTCACCTCCATTAGCCACATACCCTCCATTTTCACCCACACAACCGCCATTACCACCACTGCCTTTATCTACCAGTCCACCTTCATCACCCACACAAACTACACCCTACATATACCCACCCTTTTCACCCACACGATCGCCATTACGTCCACTGCCTTCATCCTCCAGCCCACCTTCATCACCCACACAAACTACACCCTACATATACCCTCCATTTTCACCCACACAACCGCCATTACCACCACTGCCTTTATCTACCAGTCCACCTTCATCACCCACACAAACTACACCCTACATATCCCGACCATTTTCACCCACACAACCACCATTACGTCCGCTGCCTTTATCTTCCAGCCCACCTTTATCACCCACACAAACTACACCCTACATATACCCACCATTTTCACCCACACAGCCTCCATTGCCACCACTGCCTTTATCCCCAAGCCCACCTTCATCACCCACACAAACAACACCCCACATATACCCACCATTCTCACCCACAGAAACAACACCCAACATAGACCCTCCATTATCACCCACACAACCTCCATTACCACTACTACCCTTATCCCCTAGTCCACCATCATCACCCACACAAACACAACCCTACATATACTCACCATCATCACCCACACAAACAACACCCCAGGTAGATCAACCGTCATCTCCCACAGAAGCATCTGTTAGACAGCAGTATCCTTCACCCTACCTAACAATGCACAAACAACCGAGGACGTTTAAGCCTAACAAACCTCCGGCCAGCAGGCTGGGGTCCAGTTTGCTTCGCTACACGCCCGTTGAGTACAGCCGCTACTTAGAGGCCAACCCGACGCCGCCAAGCGAAACAGTCTACTCCAGCTCGATCTCATTTGAATCCCAAACCTCAGAGAGCTGGACCGGAGACGAGGTGGACACTCAGACGCCATCAAATCCAGACCAATCTTCAACGTCGTCTAGAAGAACAGGACCAAGGATACATTGCATGGATACACCTTTCACGAAATTAATGGAAATAACAGCAAATATAAACATAGAGTGATATACAGGGATAATTTTGTTTTTGGAGCTACATTTAACTTTTTATTTTCATTTTCATACGATACGACAGCTAGCGGAGGACAAATGCAGAGTCATTGTGAAATCCAATTTTTTCAAATAAGTGTGTAAAACCTCTCATATTTATGCACATTTTAGAGGAGCACAGTCCTACCAAATATTTGACGTTCATATGTTCTTAGTATCAGTATAAATATAAGTAGCGATCATTTTCTTATCAAAACTAATCTGATGATGATACTTATGAATATTGTAAGTTTACTTTGATTCAATGTATTCCTTATTTCCCTGCCCCAGTTGGGGTAAACTTGATCCTTGCTGAAGTTGCACTATACATATAAAGTGCAACTATATATATATATATATATATATATATATATATATATATATATATATATATATATATATATATATATATATATGTATATATATGTGTGTGTGTGTGCGTATAAAAAAATAGAAGTTAAAAATCTATATGTGTACATACTTTCTCATACAAAGTAACATATTTTGTAAATGAGTGTTCTTTTGTTTACAATCGTTATAATGGAACCCACACTGCAAATGGGGACTGCAAGTGAAGGTTGTACTGTGTGTGTGAGTGTGTGAGTGTGTGAGTGTGTGCGTGTGTGCGTGCGTGTGTGCGTGCGTGTGTGCGTGTGTGTGTTTTCTTATCATTTTATATTTGCCACTGTATGAATTAAAATTATATTTTGTAATGATCACATCACGCACAAGATATTTATTTACCTGAAATCCTGCTGTGAGAATGAACATATTAAACATCTCATTTGCTACAGGGTATGTTACATATTATAATTAGTTGTATTTATTATTAGATTATACAACTGTAAACAAAAAAGAGGACTTACATGCCACATGCACAAGTATGCAACTATTTGTGAAAGTTGGTTAGATTCCTTTCGCTGACTTGAATATTCATCATTCACAACATACTTGTTATGTTTTATTCGGATTCTTGAATCTGAATTGAATAAACTGTTAATACAGGCCCAAAAGGATTACAGTCTTTTTTATAGTAAAAAAAAAAAATCAAACTTTTCTGGTCCAGTATGTTAAAATGAAAGAATAACTGTTTCTGTGGTCTTGTGCTGAAAAAGATTACACCAAACAAGGTAACATTAACATTTTTGTTAGGAGTTTATTTTCTATAATCCCCGCGACTCCAAAGGGAATAAGCGGTAGGAAATGGATGGATGGATGTAAGCAGCAAGAGAAGACATACTATTAAAACAATGCTATTTTTTTTATTTAAAAAAATGTAAACAAAACCCACAGGTGAAAGGCTTGTTTCAACAAATCAAAGAGGTGTCCGGCGGAATTAGGAAATAGAATAATTTAGTAAAAGGACAACCTTAATAAAGTGATACTATTTTGTAAATATTAATACAAAATCATATTACAATGTAAATAACATTGTTTTATGAATATCAAGTGTATAATGGGGTGTTTAATCTCTACAGAAGTACTTGGGTCGTCAGAATTCAATAATGCTCACTGCTAGGTCGTATTAATTGGGCATAGTTTTGAGTCCTTTCAAATAAATTTGTGCAGGGTTCCAGATGAAAGATAATTTATCCCTAGATCCCTGAGTAATACTTTTTAGCAGGAGGAAGTGCATGAAATTGGCTCATCCACAAAGACAATTACGGTGGTGTGTTAGATAATAAAGTAAAACATTAACAATGTTTCAGTCAATGATCAGGTCAGCTGATCAGCTTCTCCTGGAGGTACCCAAATCAAAGCGCAAGCTTAGAGGGAACAGGGCTTTCTCTGTTGTGGTTCCCAAACTCTGGTATGAACTCCCTCTCCATGTGAGGCAGGTCCCTTTTTTTGCTACTTTTAAGACCCTTCTTAAAACCAAATTTTTACTCACTGGCTCTTAACTCAGCATGAGACTTTGAACTGTTTAAACTGGTATTAACTTTTTAATTGCTTTTTTGCTTTTTATCTAACAAAATTGTTCTTAAGATAATATATATGTATATATATATATATATATATATATATATATATATATATATATATATATATATATATATATATATATATATATATATATATATATATATATATACATACAGTGGGGCAAAAAAGTATTTAGTCAGCCACCGATTGTGCAAATTCTCCCACTTAAAATGATGACAGAGGTCTGTTCTATTTTGGTTTCATCTGTTTACATGACATTCTCCCAATCCTCTGCTGCATCATCCATGTATCAATTTTGGTATAAACTCAACTCGTCGTGTTTGGAGGAAGAAGAATACTGAGTTGCATCCCAAGAACACCACACCTACTGTGAAGCATGCTTTGGGGCTGTTTTTCTGCTAAGGGGACAGGACGATTGATCCGTGTTAAGGAAAGAATGAATGGGGCCATGTATCGTGAGATTTTGAGCCAAAATCTCCTTCCATCAGTGAGAGCTTTGAATGGTTGACCAAATACTTATTTTCCACCATAATTTACAAATAAATTATTTAAAATTCCTACAATGTGAATTCTTGGATTTTTTTTCCCACATTCTGTCTCTCACAGTTGAAGTGTACCTATGATGAAAATTACAGACCTCTGTCATCATTTTATGTGGGAGAACTTGCACAATCGGTGGCTGATGAAATACTTTTTTGCCCCACTGTATATACATATATATATATATATATATATATATATATATATATATACATATATATATATATATATATATATACATACATATAAATATATATATATATATACATGTATATATACATACATATATATATTTATACATTTATATATATATATATATATATATATATTTATATATATATATATATATATATATACATATATATATATATATATATATATATATATATATATATATATATATATATATATATCCATCCCATCCATTTTCTGCCGTTTATTCCCTTTGGGGTGGTGGGGGGCGCTTGTGCCTATCTCAGCTACAATCGGGCGGAAGGCGGTGTACACCCTGGACAAGTCACCACCTAATCGCAGGGCCAACACAGATAAACAGAACATTCACACTTACATTCAAACACTAGGGCTAATTCAGTGTTGCCAATCAACCTATCCCCAGGTGCATGTCTTTGCAAGTGGGAGGAAGCCGGAGTACCTGCATTCATGGGAAGGACATGCAAAATCCACACAGAAAGATCCCGAGCCCGGGATTGAATCCCAGACTACTCTCTCTCTCTCTCTCTCTCTCTCTCTCTCTCTCTCTACATATATATATATATATCCATCCCATCCATTTCAAACAGAGGTGAAATACACGCACACACATACACACACACATACGTACACTACACACACACACACACACATATATATATATACATATATATATATATGTAGTGTATGTGTGTGTGTGCGTGTATTTCACCTCTGTTTTAAACCTTATTTTTAGTTTGTCCTTTTTTCCCTGCATTTCTTTGTGATGCGCCCCTTTGTTCTTCTACTGTGGTTGTTTTTTAAAGGGCTTTATAAATAAAGTGGGTATGGTATATGGTATGAAAGAAAGAAAAATAACAAGGGTTGCCACGTGATTGCCTGTTTTTTTTTTGTTTTGTTGTTTTTAAAATGTTTATTTATAAATTTCAACAATTACAAATAGTAAGTCAAACAACAATATAAAACATTATGAAAACAGTACAAAAAAGCGCCTGGGGGTTGTAAATTCCATCCATCCATCCATTTTCTACTGCTTATTCCCTTTTTGGGGTCGCGGGGGGCGCTGGCGCCTATCTCAGCTACAATCGGGCGGAAGGCGGGGTACACCCTGGACAAGTCGCCACCTCATCGCAGGGCCAACACAGATAGACAGACAATATTCAAAATAAAAATAGAATACAAAAAATATGTATATAATAAACAAAGTGCAAAGTCATAGGCTCATTCAGATTAATTAAACAATTTAAATCTGGAACACAGCATCATCGTTTTCACAGATATCCTGTTATAATAGATCTGGCCTCTGAGAGACGCTAGAACACTTTAACTGTGTTGTATGGCTCGCACTACCACCTTCCACCACTAAGGGCTGTAGAATGCATTTAATGTCACATTAGAAGAAGAATAACACTTTAAAAAATGCAGTCGCCTGGATTTTAAATATATTTTTCGTTTTACTTGTTTTTATTCAGCTTTCTTACCCACCAAACGTCTGATAAGATTAATCTGATTTGTCGGAAAGGGTTCGTTTCATGGAAAATGCTGCGTTGAGCAGAGTAACAGCTTCCCGCTGTTTCGGTGTTTGCGAGCGGCTGGAGCTAACTTATTTAGCTAGCCGCGATGTCCTCGCCACGGACAGGCGAGCAGGGCCAGGTGGGTCCCTTGAACAACCACAGCCGAGAACAGCTCCAGGAACTACTGCTGCGACAGAACGCCATTCTCTCTAACAAGTATGATGAGCACTGCGCCAAATACATGGACGTTATACGCACACACGCTCTACATAACTCTTGACAAAGTAGTTAAAAGAGTTTCACGTATGATTTTGATTGTGTTCTCCATGAGTAAACTTAACTACCTCATTTAGTTTCTATTTGACATTTTCAAGACATTCACAAAGTGGATGTCGTGATTGACACTGGCTCACACTTACCTGCATCATATTTCTGATTGATTAATTGAAACTTTTATTAGTAGATTGCACAGTTCAGTACATATTCCGTACAATTGACCACTAAATGGTAACACCCACAACTTGTTTAAGTCGGGGTCCACATACACCTACAACACTATTTTACATTTAGGGCAGCACGGCGGGACAGGGGTGTCAAACTCATTTTAGATCGGGGGCCACATGGAGAAAAATGTACTCCCAAGTTGGCTGGACTGGTAAAATCCCTGCACGATAACTTAAAAATAAAGACACCTTCAGATTGTTTTTTGTTTTTAAAAATAGAAGAAGCACATTCTGAAAATGTACAAATCATAATGTTGTTGGTTTTTACACTTACATGTTGCGGTTAATAGTATTCTATCTTTATTTGTCATTATTTATATTTTCTGAATGAATGATGTGATAATGTTTATCAGTCAACTCAATGGTGTTCTTTTTCAATCTATCAAGATAAAAAAAATATGAAAATCAAATTACAGTATGCCATGTATGTAGTTTGATAATGTTCCTCGATTTATGTACTAACATCATGTGGTTTATTTTGTACATATGTACCATCATCCAGAGATACAAAGAATTGCTATTCCAACATCCGGTAGACACTTGTAGAAGAGCTGCTTCTTTCATTTAAAAATTTCAGGTTAATTTGTCTATTTTTAGAAAACTCATCCCGCGGGCCGGATAAAACCTGTTCGTTATCGTTGTGGCCCACAACGATAACGAGTTTGACACCCCTGAACTAGGGCCAATACAGTGTTATAAAATAATTAGTGATGTACTGTCCTGAATCAGAAATATAATGTACGCACATACAGTCAAATTCAATATATGTACCAAAAAACTGGCATTGATCATTTAATTTACAAACAATTACATAATATAAGTTTATTGAATAAGAGTACCGGTAAGTACATTTTGTTAATGTAGCATTTCTCTGAGAGAACTAACAAAATGCTTCACGTGATTAAGATACAAACCGTACAATCAAATATCCACGTATAGCATGAGGAAACAACTGAAACTTTGCAAATAAAACAATAAATATGATTTTTTAAAAGTAATGTATACACAACATTATAGAAAAATTATAAAGAAATATTACTGGACCGCAGGCCTAAACAAAGCAGGTATTTTTATTCTTTAGGGGGTTGTGTTCATAGTATGCAGATTTTAGTTTGATTTGTGCAGATGTGTCTTTCAAATAAGTACATATTGCATGATCATTTTGTACATTACATTAATTCATGGCATCATACAATAATGTTAAGACTTTAAAACTGTACTTACAACTTGAATGTAACCTGTTACTGTATCCATCATAAATGATAGCGGTTGATATTTTATAGTGTTGTTTGCAGGAGACTAATCGAGACCCTTCCCGACAAAGGAAAGAAGTTAAGGGACTTTGCAGAAAAGATAAACCACGCCATTGAGCAACATGATGAAGAAGAGAGGAAGAAGAGTTTGGTGTCAGCAGCCAGAGCAGAGTTTCAGTCCAAATACCAACATGCCTTCACCGTGCGACGAAGTGAGCTCGCCACACCACAACTGACTGAAGGGTCGCTTGTCTGCGTTCCTGCAGAGGAGGAAGACGACACTGCGAGTGAACTTCTCAGGAAAGAGGCTGCTGCTGAAACCATGGAGATGACTGCTTCTGAGGCCTCTCTGATCTCTGTCAGGACAAAAGAGGCTGACCTTGCTGAGGCCTTAGACAGGGTCACAATATCTACTAGCACTGGTCTTAATGGGAAAAACGAGGAAAAAAAGGACAATTACTTCTTTAGGAAGCCGACCCAAATACCTCACATTGTGACAGTCCTCCAAAGATCAGAGAACACTTCTCGCCCTCGTCAAAAATTCAGACCAAACCAGTGAGTAGATGATATTAAAACAAAATGTGTGTGTGTGTGTGTGTGTGTGTGTTTGTGTGTGTGTGTGTGTGTGTGTGTGTGTGTGTGTGTGTGTGAGGGGGGTGGGAGGGTCTGGGGGTTGTCTGGATACATGCATGTTACGCTAGTTAGAAAATCTAAATTGTCCATAAGTGTGAATGTGATTGAGCCTATCGCCCAACGACAGCTGGGATGGGCCTTATCTCTCAAGCAGTATATGGACGGATCGCTTAGTCATGTTTCTGACTTTCCAGGCTGCCAAACAGAAGCGACAACTCTTCGTCTGGCTCTTCATCACCCAGCCAGTCGTCCGAGGGGTCATCGCCGCTCTCGGCGCAGGCCAGGAGGGAACGTGACAAGAAACACCTGGATGACATCACGGCAGCAAAGCTACCTCCTCTCCACCACAGTCCAGCCCAGCTTCTGTCTCTGCAAGAGTCAGCTGACCTTCTGAGAGCACAGGCTATGAAACAGCAGGTTAGTCTGGGTGCTGAATTAAAGTCAAACCTGTGTTAGCGGCCACAAAGATTTCCCTCATTTTTCACCGGAATTGTTATTTTTATGCTGTATAGCGGCCACAAATTTGCTGATAGATGCATGATGTTAATAAATAGAGTCTCAGTTGTTATTTGATTTACTCATTTTAAGATAAACTTACTGCAATATGAATTGCGATATAAAAACTTTACGTTTAGTAATTTGATAAATAAAGCAATCACCAATGATGCTCACTTGCAGTAGAAGTACAAACCCCGTTTCCATATGAGTTGGGAAATTGTGTTAGATGTAACTATAAACGGAATCCAATGATTTGCAAATTGTTTTCAACCCATATTCAATTGAATGCACTACAAAGACAACATATTTGATGTTCAAACTCATAAACTTTTTTATTTTTTTGCAAATAATATTAACTTAAAATTTCATGGCTGCAACACGTGCCAAAGTAGTTGGGAAAGGGCATGTTCACCACTGTGTTACATCACGTTTTCTTTTAACAACACTCAATAAACGTATGGGAACTGAGGAAACTAATCGTTGAAGCTTTGAAAGTGGAATTCTTTACCATTCTTGCTTGATGTACAGATTAAGTTGTTCAACAGTCCAGGGTTTTGTTGTCGTATTTTACGCTTCATAATGCGCCACACATTTTCAATGGGATACATGTCTGGACTGCAGGCGGGCCAGGAAAGTACCCGCACTCTTTTACTATGAAGCCACGCTGTTGTAACACGTGGCTTGGCATTGTTTTGCTGAAATAAGCAGGGGCGTCCATGATAACGTTGCTCGGATGACAACATATGCTGCTCCAAAACCTGTATGGACCATTCTGCATTAATGGTGCCTTCACAGATGTGTAAGTTACCCATGCCTTGGGCATTAATACACCCTCATACCATCACAGATACTGGCTTTTGAACTTTGTGCCTATAACAATCCAGAAGGTTATTTTCCTCTTTGTTCCGGAGGACACCACGTCCACAGTTTACAAACGTAATTTGAAATGTGAACTCGTCAGACAACACGGCGTTCCTGTGTGTTGTTGATAAATGGCTTTCGCTTTGCATAGTACAGTTTTAACTTGCACTTACAGATGTAGCGACCAACTGTAGTTACTGACAGTGGTTTTATGAAGTGTTCCTGAGCACATGTGGTGATATCCTTTACACACTGATGTCGGTTTTTGATACAGTTCCGCCTGAGGGATCAAAGGTCCGTAATATCATCGCTTACGTGCAGTAATTTCTCCAGATTCTCTGAACCTTTTGATGATTTTACGGACCGTAGATGGTAAAATCCCTAAATTCCTTGCAATAGCTCGTTGAGAAATGTTATTTTAAAACTGTTCGACAATTTGCTTACAAATTGGTGACCCTCGCCCCATCCTTGTTTGTGAATTACTTAGCATTTCATGGAAGCTGTTTTTATACCCAATCATGGCACCCAAGTGTTCCCAATTAGCCTGCACATCTGTAGGATGTTCCAAATAAGTGTTTGATGAGCATTCCTCAACTTTATCAGTTGTTATTCCCACCTTTCCCAACTTCTTTGTCACGTGTTGCTGGCATCAAATTCTAAAGTTAATAATTATTTGCAAAAAAAATGTTAATCAGTTTTAACATCAAATATGTTGTCTTTGTAGCATATTCAACTGAATATGGGTTGAAAATTATTTGCAAATCATTGTATTCCGTTTATATTTACAGATAACACAATTTCCCAACTTATATGGAAACGGGGTTTGTAAATCTACCACGGATGTTTTCATGCAGGGTGGGTGTTGCCGTACGTACTATAATTATGTTCGTATATACTTCACGTCATATTATCGCGTGTCAGCAGGCACTCTACCTTTATTTATTCTCAAACATTTAAAATAAATCACCAACAAAGGGAGGTAAAATGATCGATTCTTTGATGTACGTCGATTGGACATGGAGTTTCATAAATCACAAAAGTCTAACTGCAGCCGCATTACAGCAAAAAATAACCAGCTAAGAAGAGGAAATTACCAAATAGATTAGTAAGTCTGGAGAGACACTAACATCCACAGTGCGAGTGCAACAACACGTCTGTCAGCCATATATATATGAATCAGCGGATTGTAGATACGACTCTCCGTTTTCAGCTGCAAGCTTACATTGCTAGGGGCAAAGTGTTTGAGCATTCCGTGGTTAGAGAAGGCATGAAAATTAAAACCATGGCTACTGCCCAATTAGGGGCGTTTATCTATTGTTTTCATTTTGTGGCCAGCTGTAGTTCCCGCGTATCTATCCATATATCCATCCATATTTACCGCTTGTCGCTCTCAGGGTCGCAGGGGGTGCTGGAGCCTATCCCAGTTGCACTCGGGTGGAAGGCGGCGTACACCCTGAACAAGTCACCAAATCATCGCAGGGCTAACACAGATAGACAAGGGCCAATATAGTGTTGCCAATCAACCTATCCCTAGTATTTCAAAGATATGTATCTATGCTGTGTGCACTCACATCCCAAAAGTGGAAATGACGCAATACTTTATACGTCAGCCGCCAGAGAAGCCTTTTATGCATATTATTACATATACATGTCTGTGTTGGCCCTGCAATGGGACGGCGATTTGTTCTGTACCCCACCTTTCACCCGGATGCAGCTAGGATTAGCTCCAGCACTCCCTACTTCCCCGAGAGGGACATGCGGTAGGAAATGGATGGATGATTAACTTGGATGGCAAGTGCACCTAATGCTTGTGTAAATTATTGACATTTTCCTCAGTTAGTGAGGATGTATTAATTGATTATTATGTATGCTGTGTTAACCTATTATTGTATTTGTATTTATTTCATTATTTTATCTAATGGTATTTTACATGGATTAACTTAGAATATTTTTTTACAATGTGCAGCACTTTGGAAACATTTCGTCAATAGTGCCATATAAATAAAGATTTGGATGTACTGTATGTTGCGTGTCAGATGATTACGCATTGTATTTTCTATATCAGTGGTTCTCAAATGGGGGTACTTGAAGGTATGCTAAGGGGTATGTGAGATTTTTTTAAAATATTCTAAAAATAGCAACAATTCAAAAATCTTTTATAAATATGTTAATTGAATAATACTTCAACAAAATATGAATGTAAGTTCATAAACTGTGAAAAGAAATGCAACAAAGCAATATTCAGTGTTGACAGCTAGATTTTTTTTGGACACGTTCCATAAATATTGATGTTAAAGATTTCTTTTTTTGTAAAGAAATGTTTAGAGTTAAGTTCATGAATCCAGATGGATCTCTATTACAATCCACAAAGAGGGCACTTTAAGTTGATGATTACTTTTATGTGTAGAAATCTTTATTTACAAATGAATCATTTGTTTATTTTTCAACTAGTTTTTTGTTATTTTTATATATATTTTTCCAAATAGTTCAAGAAACACCAATAAAAATGAGCGATATTTTGCACTGTTATACAATTTAATAAATCAGAAACTGATGACATAGTGCTGAATTTTACTTCTTTATCTCTTTTTTTCAACCAAAAATGCTTTTCTCTGATTAGGGGGTACTTGACTTAAAAAATATTCACAGGGGGTACAGCACTGAAAAAAGGTTGAGAATCACTGTTCTAGTTATCCAATCCAATCCGCTTCATTTATACACACATTTAAAAAACAATACAAGTTTCACAAAGTGCTGCACAGGGGTTAAAACATACATTTAGAAGCAGGATAAAACTAAGGACTCAATTGTATAAAACATTTAACTATGAAAAAAATAAATAAAAGAAAATAAAATGGACTAAAATCGCACAACTCTCATGCTGGTTTAAAAGCAGAGGAGAAAAAGTATGTTTTAAGACGTGATTTAAAACTCATTAAAGGGGATATTGTTTCAAAGTTTTGTAGTCACAGCAGAAAATGCACAATCCCCTCTGGATTTTAAACGGGTTTTTGGGACGACAAGAAAAAACTGATCAGCTGACCTTGGAGACCTTGTGGACGTGTACATTTTTAAAGGTTCTGACATTTATTGTGGTGCTAATCCGTTAAAGAAGTTTTAAAACAAAGAATAACATTTTAAAAATAATTCTAAAATGATCTGCGGGAGCAAGTAATGGGATGCAAAAATAGGAGTAATGTGCTCATGTTTTTTAGTGCCAGTTAAAAGACAAGCAGCAGCAATAAGCGATTGAGGCCTGGTTCATCCCAACATAGAGTGAATTGCAGTAGTCCAAACATGATTAAATTAAAACAAGGATGACCCACTCAAAGTCGTTACAAGATAAAACTGATTTAATTTTTGCTAAAAGTCTTAGATGATAAAAACTGGAGCTTACAACAGAGTTAATCTACTGTTCCATTTTAAAATCATTGTCCAACCTACAACCAAGGTTTGTGACTTTGGGTTTAAAATAAGGCATCAGGGGGACCAGGACCCAGGGGTTAGCATTCTGGTTTACTTTTTATGTCAAATAAAAGGATTTCCTTTTTTTAGAGATTAGATAGTTTACCACCAAACATGCTTTTATGTCCTCAAGACAATTTAAAAGTGATTTTAAACTCGTGTCACTTTTCTTTTTTAAAGGGACATATACTTGTGTATCATCAACATAAAGATGATATAATATATTATAGTTTGTTAAATTGTGTTCCATGGGCAGGATGTACACTGAAAACTGGGGGGAAAAAAGGCACCCCCGAAAGGGACAAGCGGTAGAAAATGGATGGATTACTATAAATTAAGTATAATAAATACCATATATAATGATAATATACAATATAACAAAAAATATATACAATATAATAAGTAGTTTACATGGGGAGTATTGGTCAAAACCAACGCTGATACTGATACTTAAGATTTTCAAGATCATCCAACAATTCCATTTTTATCACAATTACCATTGGACAAAAACACTGGATGGTGGTGTAACAATATCAATTAAATATTTAAATTATTTCCTACTCCTAGTTGTAATATCAATTTTTTTTTGCCCTTAATGTCCTCCTGGGTCCAGTGACTTTGGGGAGTTTGTAAACGTGACAAAAACGGCAAGATATTTTTGATAATAAAACATTTTGATCAAACCACTGTAGTATCAACCATATGATGGCATTGTACTTGATATTGTTAGTGTCTTTACTTGTTTTGATTCATCCACCTTTGTTTATATTGAAGAGCTCTAGCTTGCGGTTAGCTGTTTGCATATCCTCCTGGGATGTATAGTGTAGCATATTTAGCTATTCCTTGGCCTCCAGAGATCATACTTGTAAGAAATGTACTTTATGTGCTACCATGCAGGCGAGGATTATTGACTTAGAAGTGGCTTTTCACTTTAGAGGGACTTTAGCCACCAGCGAGGACGCTACATTGCGTTGACACTACATTGCGTTGACAACAAGTTAGTGTTTTGTCGCCGTCAAATTTGTTGGACATTAGACATTAGTTAGAATGTGTCATCAACATGCATTATCACAATACAACAATAGTATTAAAAGCTCTATTGTCAGCCAAATGTATATAATTCATATCGTACATCGTCAATATACCACAATCGCAATCCCAACCCGCATGCAGTGGCCATTTGTCTAAAGTTGACACTTTTACTGTTTGTCTTAAATGGTCACTATAGACAAGTTTTACTGTTGTTCTAATATTTTTCTCTTTGAGTGTAGCTAAATAAAGTAATATACATATTGGAGGCACCTCTAACTCAAATGCCAACCCAAAAATGTAAACATTTGAGCATTATTTTCTCTTTATAAAAGCAGATTAAATGAATGAACATTGCATTTTAGGAAACTACACTTCATGTTTTTGCTTGTATGTTTAATACTCTCTTATTTATTGCTTTCAACTTTAACCCATGCCCTAACTTCTGTTTTTATGGCAGCAACAAGTCCAAACATAATTCCAGTATTCACCTTTTTATGTCTCAGAAGTAGTTTGAAAAAAGATGAAATATGAAATGCATACATTTAAAAAATTGAACATTTCAGTGATGTTCTCTTTATAAAAGCAGATTAAATGAATGAACATTGCATTTTAGGGAACTACACTTCGTTTTTGCTTGTATGTTTAATACTCGCTTATGTATTGCTTTCAACTTTAACCCATGCCCTAACTTCTGTTTTTATGGGAGCAACAAATCTAAACATAATTCCAGTATTCACCTTTTTATGTCTCAGAAGTAGTTTGAAAAAAGATGAATTATGAAATGCATACATTTAAAAAATTGAACATTTCATGCCCGATTGTAGCTGAGATAGGCGCCAGCGCCCCCCGCGACCCCAAAGGGAATAAGCGGTAGAAAATGGATGGATGGATGGATGTAGTGAACATTAGGATGCATTATCCTGCTAACAACACTAGGTGGTAGCATTTTGCCTACATTATGCAACCTCACATGCAAAAAACCAAAGGAGTGGTTCTCAACCTTTTTTTCAGTGATGTACCCCTTGTGAACATTTTTTTAATTCAAGTACCCCCAATTAGAGCAAATCATTTTTGGTTGAAAAAAAGAGATAAATAATTAAAATACAGCACTATGTCATCAGTTTCTGATTTATTAAATTGTATAATGGTGCAAAATATTGCTAATTTGTAGTGGTATTTGTTGAACTATTTAGAAAAAAATATATAAAATAACTAAAAAGTTGTTGAAAAATAAACAATTGATTCAATTATAATTAAATATTTCTACACATAGATGTAATCATCAACTCAAAGGCCTACTGAAACCCACTACTACCGACCACGCAGTCTGATAGTTTATATATCAATGATGAAATCTTAACATTGCAACACATGCCAATACGGCCGGTTTAGTTTACTAAATTGCAATTTTAAATTTCCTGCGAGGTATCCTGTTGAAAACGTCGCGGAATGATGACGCTTATGTTGACGCGTGCTTGTGACGTTATTGGTTGGAGCGAACATTTTAGCCCAGCACAACTCACGGCTAAAATTAGTCTCTTTTCATCGCATAATTACACAGTATTTTGGACATCTGTGTTGCTGAATCTTTTGCGATTTGTTCAATTAATAATGGAGACTATAAAAAGGATGCAGTTGGTGGAAAGCGGTGGATTGCAGCTGCCTTTGTTTGTTGTGAAGCTTTAATATGGAACATAGCGGTCAAGCGAACTTGTTTTTCTACCACATGTCAACCAGCAAGTTTTTGGATGAGAAAATTGTGATATTAAGTCTGCTCTTACCGGAGACTTGAGCGCAGTTTGCGTCCTCCTGCAGCAGCTGTCAAAAAGGCAGTTGTGACTTTCTTGGCTCCTCCATATGGCTTCCCTCAGAGACACTGGCGGTCACCGCCGCCCTCTGACTTTCAGGTATGACTTTATAATCTCACTAAAACACTAGTAACACAATAAGCAGATAAATGATTTTCCAGAATTATCCGAGTAAATGTGTCTAGTAACATCATCTCACTGCCCTCGCCTTTTTTTATTTATTTTATTTTTTAATTAAATCATTTTTTTTCTTTTTTTTTCTAGTCCTTCACTCTCAATATCCTCATCCACGAATCTTTCATCCTCGCTCAAATTAATAAGGAAATTGTCGCTTTCTTGTTCCGAATCGCTCTAGCTGCTGGTAGCCATGATCTATGATTATAAACAATGTGAGGATGTGAGGAGCTCTACAACCCGTGACGTCATGCGCACATCGTCTGCTACGTCCGATACAGACAAGGCTTTTTTATTACCGACCAAAAATTGCAAAGTTTGTCGATGTTCTCTACTAAATCCTTTCAGCAAAAATATGGCAATATTGCGAAATGATCAAGTACGACACATAGAATGGACCTGCTATCCCCGTTTAAATAAGAATCTCATTTCAGTAGGCCTTTAAAGTGCCCTCTTTAGGGATTGGAATAGAGATCCATCTGGATACAGGAACTTAATTCTAAAGATTTCTTCACAAAAAAAGAAATCTTTAACATCAATATTTATGGAACATGTCCACAAAAAATATAGCTGTCAAAACTGAATATTGCATAATTGTATTTCTTTTCACAGTTTATGAACTTACATTCATATTTTGTTGACATATTATTCAATAAATATATTTATTAAGGATTTTTGAATTGTTGCTATTTTTTAAATATTTTTAAAAAATCTCAGTAGCCCCATGGTATACCTTCAAGTACCCCCAGGGGTACACGTACCCCCATTTGAGAACCACTGATCTAACGCAAGACAGCCTGTTAGCATATTAGTTCAAGCTTATTACCTACATTTAGCAGAGTGTGACAAGCCAGTCTTGTGTTGTGGTTCATGACAGGATCTGCAGGCCAAGATGGCAGCACAAAAACTATCTGAGGGATTGAAGATCTCCATGGGCAGCTACATTCCTGACAGCAGCTCCGTGGCGGCGTACAGGGAGGTCCACGATGAAGGAGCACAGCTCTCCTCAGAAGAAGACTGATCCTGGAAGTCCGTATGATCTCTGAACCCTGAGGAAACGCTGGTAATCGGCACCAAATAGGAAGGGATTTTACTCCCAGGGCGACAACTTTTGGGGACAATTTGCCTGAACAGTCCTTCAAATTTAAATGCCACAAACTTTATCACATGGTTGGTATCAGGCATTTCTTGCATGGATACTCTCATGCAGTTGATGCAGGTGCTGCATTTGAAATCTTTGATCAAATATGACATCCAACACAAACTGAACACCCAATTCTTTATACATTTAACTATTTAAAGCAAACAACAGAAAGTCATGATTGAGAAATTTTAGCAGCAAAAAGTCATTTTCATGTCCAAGATTTTGATTTATATACAAACAATGATAAATAAATTAATTTATTGTTGAATACATGAGCATGAGCTTTACTTAAACGTTTGACATTTTTCTACATTTAAAACACTTGTGTTTGAAATAACTTATTATGGGGATTCTTTGGTCAAAAATTTGCTTAGATTATGTTTTACAGACCATTTTTAAGGTGCTTTCAGGCCGCCTCTTCAGGATGCGCCGTTTTGTGGGTGGTCTTATTTACGTGCCTTCACTTCAACTGCATCTTCTCCCTTCTCAGCGATAGTGTAGTTTTTAGCGCTACCATATGGAGTGTACTTACAGAAATACAATTAATTGGAACTATACGCTACTTTGTACTCTACTTTGTAGAAATGGTAACGATGTAGGATGCATGTGCACATAAGAGCCAGGCTGCCCCATAACAAAAGAATAAAGAAAAAGAGGAACCTATTGACTACAATGGTGTACTCGCGCAAAGCTTTTCAGGTAAAACTTTACCATATGGAGATATCCGCTGACGTCACAAATTGGGCAAGTTCAAAACGGTGTTTGGAGAAAGTATGAAGGCAAGATTGTTTTGTAAATGAATCAGCAATGCCTTTATGGTTGAGTTTCAAATTTTCGAGACTTATGCAGATCCCAAATACACTAAAACCGTTACCAATAGGTAAGAAAAGTTTTTTTGAATAATAGGTCCCCTTTAAAAGTGACTTATGATTTTAAAACTTTTCTGACTTAGCAATGTTGTTACAATATTTGCTACTTGTGTTAAACGCTGCCAAATCATAAGGTTCCTAGATCTGGGCTTGAGCTTATGTGCTGTTTTAGATGCCGCTGAACCTCTGTGTTTTGCAATGATTTTTTTTAACAATGACATTTGTGATGTCACAGGTTTTGTCAATATGGAGTAACAAGTACAGTGCAAGTTGGATTACCTGTATTTTCTCTGAAATAGTGGTAATATGAATAATCTAAAAAAAAAGTTAGTCCAGAGTCAAAATTTGACATATCAGAGTCTGAAACAACACAATTTTGCCCAGTGCGTTTTCTATTAGGTATTTGTTGAAGTAGCATTTTATAGTGTTTGCTTGGAGCAAATATGCAGGTGGGATAAGTCATTGAGCAGTGCAGCTGAAGGCACTGCTTGTCAAAGATCATGTGAGGTGTTATCACGCAGAGATCAGTGACAAGCTCGATAGCGTTAATCCAGGAGGGAGTGAAATATTGAACCTGAAAGGCCCAAGACATCTGGACTGGATTTGGACGATGTTGTTGCTGGCCATGGCAAGCGATGATGGGCGGGCAGCAGGTTAATGTAACATGGCTAATAGCATCCCTCAGCTTTTGCTAATAACATTGGTAGATAAGCTGTGCCAGCTACAGACGGTATCTTTCCTGTCATTCCTCATCCAGCACTTAAACTGCTTGTCATCTTAATTCAAACAACCTGAAGCCGAAAGACGGCTCTTTGAGGAAGAACATTCTAGGTGATGGGGGTGCGGGGGGTCATCCAGGTCAGAGTGACGTCTAAAGATGCCCCTTGATAACCTTGAGGAAATGTTGCTGATATTATTTTTCAAGCCCCTTTTGATTGCTGAGAGGCTCCAGAATGGCCTCTGTGGATGACGTCAAATAACAAATCCGCTCCATTGAGTATTCTCATTGTGCTGGAATTAATCACAGCCCACCTCTGTGACTGTTCCCAATTATGGGGCACTTGTTGTTTCTTGCTATGGTGCTCGCCGAATAATGTCATCAAGAAAGAACCATTCACACGCTTACTATCAAAGCTTGTCCACTGATGAGGTTGTTTATACTTGTACTTGGGTCCCCGGGCCCCTTGTCTCACGTTCATAAGCACCCCATGAAGTAGTCTGCAAGTGATTTGCCCCAGCTCTTGCGTCCGAAATT
The DNA here is from genome assembly GCF_033978795.1 of Nerophis ophidion. Lineage (NCBI taxonomy): Eukaryota > Metazoa > Chordata > Actinopteri > Syngnathiformes > Syngnathidae > Nerophis > Nerophis ophidion. The sequence goes on from NC_084612.1 coordinate 32,716,643, forward strand.
ACACGTCACGTGGGAATAAGAATAATTTGGATGTTTTGGAGGGGAAAGTGGAATACGATGATCAAGAGCAGTCTTAAATTAGATATAAAGTATGATGTATGCATCATCGGCCCCGCATGATTAGATTATATCTGCCATGTTGCAAAGTGTGAGCTCATGCTTTTTCCACTTGATTTTTTTCGGGCACATAAGTGGATGAAAAAAAGCAGCGCACGGCTGCTTGCCGTAGATGATGTTCTAGCCCAGTGGTTCTCAGCCTTTTTTCAGTGATGTACCCCCTGTGAAAATGTTTTTAATTAAGTACCCCCTAATCAGAGCAAAGCATTTTTGGTTGAAAAAAAGAGATAAAGAAGTAAAATACAGCACTATGTTATCAGTTTCTGATTTATCAAATTGCATAACAGTGCAAAATATTGCTCATTTGTAGTGGTCATTCTTGAACTAGAAAAAAAGATAAAAATAACTAAAAACTTGTTGAAAAAAAAAAAGTGATTCAATTATAAATAAAGATTTCTACACATAGAAGTAATCATCAACTTAAAGTGCCCTCTTTGGGGATTGTAATAGAGATCCATCTGGATTCATCAACTTAATTCTAAACATTTCTTCATAAAAAAATTAATCTTTAACATCACTATTTATGGAACATGCCCACAAAAAATCTAGCTGTCAACACTGAATATTGCATTGTTGCATTTCTTTTCACAGTTTATGAACTTACATTCATATTTTGTTGAATTATTACTTAATACATATATCTATAAAGGATTTTTGAATTGTTGCTATTTTTAGAATATTTTGGAAAAAACTCACGTTCCCCTTGGCATACCTTCACGTACCCCAAGGGGTACGCGTACCCCCATTTGAGAACCACTGTTCTAGCCTATATCTTCTGAAACAGCCCTCCCATTGCTTATTGCACAAGGTATGAGTCAAGTTAAGATGCTTTTATCATCTCAAAACACTCATGTGTTGTACTGATGAATTGTCAAATTCTATGTGCAGTACATTTGTCATTACAGGCAGGTGTTGGCAATGAAGTTCTATCTAGAAGACAATACTGTTCTGCTTTTTCTTGCAGATATGTCACGGTGAGACGTGTGAGAAGAGTCTTGCTTGTGATATGAGCATGCTCAAGATTTCTACAGCTGTCTGACTATTCAAACACGTCTTTATATTTTACATGGTATTCTTTAGATGTCTTTTTCACCCCACATTCACCATATTTCACTAGTTTCTTTTAGCGTGCCTGCTTGTATGCTTCAAATTAAAAATGATCTGTTTTTTGGAGAATGAAACACGCCAGCCGTCTTACAGAGGTTTGAGTGTAGAAGACCTATAGCCGAAGCCTAATTTGGTCAAACGAATGGGTTAAACAGTGGTTTTTAAAGTGTGAGCCTGGAGGTGCCAGAAGGTGCAGCAGCAGTGGGGAGGCATACTGTGCCACGCTTCGAAAACCCCTGCATTAGTGTCTGCTGCAATATTCATAAATACTGTGTGTTACTGATGTTAAAAAACAAAATGCTGCAACAACATATGACCTGTGCAATTTAAATAACGAATGTGTTACAGAAAACACATACATGTACTGTAAAATTAGTTTACACCTCTTGCTTTTATGCAGGACTATTCAACTGGTGGCCCAGACAAACATTTTTGCAGCAAATTCCTAAAAACACTACAGCACTCCTGTTGTATAGAGAAAGTTGGACCACTGTAAACGTGTTGGCATTGAAAGTTTTGCCCTGCTGACAAACAGAACACAGGAGTCCAAACGTGTGATTTACATAACAAAGGCGTTACTCAAGGAACTGCACTTTTTGGGGGGGAATTTTGCCCATTGTTCACAGTCCTTATGAGAGGCAAGAACACGTGTCTTTTTTTTAAAATACATTCTAAAGAATAAAAAAACACTCTTAAGATGTGGCTAACAATGCAGCTTATAGGCACGATCCATTCTGTTTCTAGATCACTCTAAAAATACATCCAAAAACACCAACAATATTTTATTTATGTTCCGTATCCTATGTAATAACCAAGCGGTAGCGACATTGTTATTGTAAGAGCGAATACTAAGGAACTGTTTTTTTACCGTAACACATCCCCTTACGACGACATGCTTCTGCATTAGCACGAGATAAGATAGCTTCTGTGTCAGCACCTGAATTGCTTTTTGAGTTTGTTTTTCCAGTTGATTTTAGATACAGTAAGTGGGGTAAGAGAAGTTTGTACCACTGCTGGGTTCGTGAGTACAAACAGTTTGTCTTTTGTTGTGATGCAGTTTCTTTGAGCACTGTCCTCGCCAGATACAAAAACTTACATCAATAAAAAACATTGTGTGCCTCTGAGTGCAGCAGAAGCAATTTTCTGTCAGGATACTGTAGCTTAGCAAGCTTCACATTTACGCCACCGTACCATGACTGTGCTAATTCTCAAGGCTACCGTTTCTCCAACGTTTTAGCTTCACTTCATGCTCGCTCAGCTTCTATAACCACTAGTTCGTCATCCGTGTGTTCAGCTTAGAAAATATAAGGTTGGGAACCCTCGCTTGTAGCATACAAGTTGTTGTTGCTGGAAATAGGAACACTCGCCTTTGTTGGTGGAAGTAGGAAGTATGTTGCTATGAGCAATGAAATCAGTGCGCCTAGGAAAACGAGTTCCAGTAATGTTCAAAATTTACGAAAATACGGTAAATATTGTACATATTACATATTGTTATGAATATGCCTGTTACTACATTATATACATTCTTGAGGCCTAAATACAGTGTTAATGGAGGGTTTAAAAGGGGTTTGAACGTAACACGGGACTCTCACAAGCATTTTTTAATCTTCAGAATGCAAAAAATATATTAATTTGTCTAATGATTGTGAATGATAGACAAAATTCCCCAAAATAGTGCAATTCCCCTTTTTGGGGGTTACACATGTTTTTCTGTAATGTGATTTATGTAACTGAGATGTTGTAGCTTGTTTACTTCAGATGTAGTCAATAGTCATTCGTTCAACTTCTTAAGTTATACTAGTAGTCTTCCCCAAGGTTCTATTTTTCATCATTTGGGTTATTCAACTGGTGGCCAATAAGTTCAGTTCCAAAAACTTGAGAGACTCACATTTTTCTTTTTTAATACCACAGTGCTGTCATAGAGAATATCTTTTGCAGCTTTTTTGCAGCCGGTCTTTAAAAACAACAGAACAACTTTGTTACTCTTGACAAAATAGATATAAAAATCAAATGTCTACTGTAGACATCAACAGTTGTCCGGAATATACAAAATATGACCGATAGTGAAAGTAGAAGTCCAGCCCCCGGTCCTTTTAGCTTTCTTGAAATGTGGCCCCCAAAACAATTGAGTTGAATATCTCTGCTTTAATGGGATTGGATGATTTTTTTTTTTGTTCTTCTTTTTTACACATAGGATTCTATACGGATGGGACATTTAAACTTGTTCCACTACTCTTCACAAATTCCCTCCAAATCACACTTTACTTGAATTTCAGAAGTTACAACCAAAACAATAAACCTGATTTATAGTATAGTTATTGCTGTGATTTACAATGCAGGATAAAGTACATCATTTTAAAATATGTGGCTATGTTACATTATGTTTTATTATTGTACTTAAGCCACTTTAACTTTCAAGATCACAACAGTACGTGTAGTAAAGTCAACTAATTGTTACTCTGAAACCATAATAAGGATTCTGGTTTCCATTTAATACTCTGCCATTGTTAAAGGGGCTGTATGCAGCTTGCTCACAGTTAATTTATTTAAAAACAAAACAAATGAGAAGAACATCACCAGTTACCTTATGTTACCATTAGTAGTTTAACACAACATATATTTCTTTAACGTGTATGTTTCTCACAATCACTAATTATATTGAATAAAATTTGCTCGTTGGTCTGAGGAATTAGTTTGATGTCACTCACCCCTGTCTCGTCAACATGTACAGCGAGGGAGCATGTGCACACAAACTAATGCAGCTCCTGAGAAGCAACTATAATTTGCAGTCATGCTGTTGTTACGATAGAATATTCATTCAATGAGCCATCCATCTATCCATTTTCTAACGCTTGTCCCTATCGGGGTAGTGGGGATGGCTGGAGCCTCTCTGAGCTGCATTCACATTTTACACACTAGGGCATGGGTGTCAAACTCTGGCCCGCCGTGTAATTTCACTTGGCCCTTAAGGCCCTTAACATTAGAGCTGGCCCGCCGCTGTAACACCGCATTCACTGCTAACACGCTTACTTGCCAACCCTCTCGATTTTCCCGGGAGACTCCCGAAGTTCAGTGCCCCTCCCGAATTTCATCCCGGACAACAATATTTGGGTTGGGCTTTAAAAGGCACTGCCTTTGGCATTCTCTACAACCTGTCTCCATGTCCGCTTTTCCTCTATACAAACAGCGTGCCGGCCCAGTCACATAATATACTGTATGCGGCTTATACACACACACAAGTGAATGCAAGGCATACTTGGTCAACAGCCATACAGGTCACACTGAGCGTGGCCGTATAAATAATTTTAACACTGTTATAAATATGCGCCACACTGTGAACCCACACCAAACAAGAATGACACATTTCGGGGGAACATCCGCACCGTAACACAACATAAACACAACAAAACAAATACCCAGAACGCCTTGCAGCACTAACTCTTCCGGGAGGCTACAATATACACCCACAGCTATCACCAAACCCCGTCCACCTCAACCCCACCGCCGAAAAGAGGCATTAAATTTTTATTTAAATTTTATTTGATATACCAGTGATATTTTTTAATTATTATTATTATTTGAGACTTGATTTTGCATGTCACTATAAAGTTATATAAGCCTTGCTTGTTCAATATTCAATGCAAAACTTGTTTGGGTGCCTATTAAAAGGTTAATTTGTTCAACTTCGGCCCGCGGCTTTGTTCGGTTTTAAATTTTGGCCCACTCTGTATTTGAGTTGACACGCCTGCACTAGGGCAAATTTAGTGTTGCCAATCCACCTATCCAGGGGTGTAAAATCCTACTCCACCTCCTATTGGTGCACCCACAGGAAACTGCAAGTAGGGGATGGATTGCCTCTGAGAGTGATGTATGGTTGCGGCCTCACCGGGCTGTCTCAGTTGCCAAGAAGGTCTCACAGGAACCCTGAAAAAGGTAGGCTAACGGAGTTCAGGTGAAGACATGGGCAACAGGAATGATGGATGGAAACCTTCAGCAGAGGAATCTGTTATGATCAACAGTGAAGTTCCAAGCTGGTTGGCAGAAGAACCAAACACTGTGGTCAACGGCAAGCAGCAAAAAGACCTGTTGCGAGCGGCTGAAGAGACTGCTTAAGTCTAGGAAGACCACGCTCTCAACACGAGGCAAGTGTGAATAAATCAACCTCCAGGTTGGGGGTTGGGCAATGGGCTAACTACCCATCCCTCGAAAAATAAACTGGTTAAAGAAACCGAATCTAAAGATATTTTACCTCTGACCGAAGCCTGACTGATGACTCAAAAATGTGATGTATGAACCGTCTGGGGCAATCTCATCAGAGACCTCAGAGGGGGAAATGTCTACTAAAGCTGAAGTAAAGAACAACAACTGGATGCTGGAATGTCAGAACACTGTACCAAGCTGGAAAAATGGCACAACTGACCAAAGAAATGCAGCATTACAACTTAAGAATTGTTGGTGTATGTAAAAGCCGATGGAATACCTTTGGAAAAGTAACAACTGCCACTGGAGAGACCTTTCTCTATTAAGGCAACCCCAAAGAAGAAGACCAACACACACACATAGTAGGACTACTCCTTGCAAACGGGGCAGTAAAAAGCCTCATCGAATGGGAACCAATTTCAGAAAAGATCATCACAGGCAGGTTATATCAAAAGGACGCAATATCACATTCATTCAATGCTACGCTCCCACCAACACTGCTGTTTTTGAACAGAAAGACACATTTTACCAACAACTACAGGCTGCCTTCCAGAAGGCTCCCAAAAGAGATCTCAAGATTGTAATGGGAGACTTGACTGCCAAAATTGGAAAGGATGATAGTGACTGGAGAGGAACAATGGGTACTGATGAATGAGAATGGACTTCTCTTTGCTAGCTTCTGTGTCCTAAAAGAGTTAGTGATCGGAGGCAGTTTCTTCCCACACAACCAAACCCAAAAAGCTACCTGGATATCCCCAGACCACCACAGCGAGAATCAGATCGACCACTTTGCAATGGAGGAGAGTTCTCCTTGATGTCAGAGTCAAGAGGAGCGCTGATATGGACTCTGACCACCATCTTCTCGTGGGAGAACTCAGAATGAAACTGGCAGTGAAGAAGAAAGTTGGGACCAGGGTTCAGTGGAGGTTTGAGACGAGGAAACTGAAGGATAACATAATACGACAAGAATGGGGAATCCATCTTCACAAATGGTTCCAAGCCCTAGCAGAAGGAGATAACATAAACGACAAATGGGAAAGATGCAAGATGGCTTTCACTAACACTTGCGAATCTGTCCTGGGCTACAGAGACCCCAGATGCAAGGATTGGATCACAAATGCAACTTGCAGGGAGATCGAGGCGTGGCGTGACATCAAAGCAAAACTCAACAGAGAGACAGACAACAAGAAGAAACGCCTCCGACAAGACTACCAGGAAAAGAACAGGGTTGTTTGTAAAATCTGCACGAGGGACAAGAAAACATAAACGGAGAAGCTGGCCAACGAAGCAGAGGAAGCAGCCAGAGAAAGGAACGTCAAGGAACTGTACAAAATAACCTGTCAGCTGTCTGGGAAAAAACAGACCACAAGCCGCCCTATCAGGGACAAGCAGGGAAACCTTCTCACCAAACAGTCGCAGCAATTAGAGCGCTGGAAGTAATTTATTTTATTTTATTTTACCTGGTTAAATAAAGGCTAAATAAAAATAAAATACAATTTACTGTCTAAATGCCATACATACATTTAAAATAAAAAAAACTTGTTTTACTTGAGTTCTGTCATTTGTTTGCTCAACGTGCTAGCAATATTTTCTCAAGTACTGTCTGGGTACTATGTCGAGTCTCCTCACTTATCTTTGTACTAACATGCACTGAATGTATAACGACCTACATTTCAGGTAAACATCTACGGTTCAGGTAAAGGAGCATGTGTGGTCAAAATAAATTGGGTTATTAATCTATGTTTATACATGATTAATGCAATATTTTTTTTGTTAATAATCACATGCTGTAACTCGTTAACACTCCTACTTAAAACATTAGAAAGTTAGCGCCCTCTATGCATCTGTGCAAAGGTTCCAAACAGCTACTTTCATCCATCTTTTAAAGAGTCAAACGTGTGCAATCACATTGGCAACAGTTCAGTTGTCTTTAGTGTTTGTAAGTACACGCTTAGTAAGAACATTTTAAGAAAAGCCATGCAGGATCTTGGAGTCTCTCTGAAAACGTTAAATGCAGTTTGATTCTGATGTGTGGACCAAACTTGTTTAAATGTGGATAGTTCTGTGGTTTTGAAAGACGTGAAGCTGTCTTCATATTTTGTGATAAACATTTGATTGTGGCACCCTGCCACAGCAAAGTGTCACAATCATGAAGACAAACAAAAGTAATATATTGCATGAGTATGTTGTCTATTATTTTGTGAACTATTGACTTTTGATGCACTGGAAGTTTGGCCTCCAATAACCCCTTTGATCACCGAAACAGCACTGCCAAAACTGGTCAATAAGTAGCAACAATTGAAAAATAAAGAAAAATGATATAAGAAAAAATATATGTTCAAGGATAATATATATATATATTTTTTAAATACATTTTTAACCAATCAATGTCAATTAATGTTTATTTATATAGCCCTAAATCACAAGTGTCTCAAAGGGCTGAACAAGCCACGACATCCTCGGTTCAAAATGTTGAATAGATTATGTTTTACAGACCATCTTCAAGTCACTTTCTAATCGTCTCTTCAGGATGTGCCGTTTAGTCAGCGGTCTTATTTTCGTGCCTCCACTTTGACTGTGTGTTCTACCCGTCCTTTATGTTGCTGTCTTTAGTGCTTCCATATGGAGTCTACTGACCGATATAAGTTTAAACTGTAGGCCATACTTTTTATTAGAAAATGGCAACAGTGAAGGATATGTGTGCATGTATGAGCCAGTCTGCCCCACAACAAGAGGATAGAGGAAGAAGGGGCTCATTGACTTCAGCTTTGGACAACAATGGGGGACTCATGCAAATCCCTTTGGGTACATTTATACTATATATGGATCATCGGCTGATAATCCACAAATTGGGAAAAATGTCACTAAATTGGACAAAATTCAATTGTCACATCATTAGGAAACATGAAGGAAGGCGAGATTGTTTTATAAACATCAATTCCATTCCTCCACAATTTGATTTGAAATTTTCAGAATTTACGCAGATCCCAAATACACAAAAAGGTACCAATAGGTAAGAAAAATCTGGTTTTGCATAATAGGACCTCTTTAATTAACAAGACAGCTTTGTTTTTCAATGTGTATGTATAAACATTTTACCCTTTTTAAAGAAAATATGTGCATAATGGCAGATTTACATATTAGATGATGATCTAACTTTTTTTTTTACTTTTTTTTACTTTTAATATTTTGTCGCACATTGAGATTTTAACAAATGTAAAGTGTATTACAAATGTATTCATTATTATTATCTTGATGATAGATATATTGATATAACATGGGTATATTAAGTAATCCAAGGGAAACCCTATGTTTGCATGATTGCCCCCAGTTTGCACAAATGTTCCCCCAGCCACATGTAAAAATGTGCGTGTTTGACTTTGCATGTGTTAAATTTGTCAGGTGTGAACATTTCTGAAGCCCCACTTTGTTTCACACTTTCAAATGTTGTCTTTAGGCTAACTCTGTGAACAACAACAGAACGCAGTCGGCCGTCCTTCCTTCCCAAAGGTCTTTTGTCCGCCTGTGAGCATTTCCACGCACATTGGTCATCAAACATTGCAACTCTGCGTCGTGTCTGAGGAGGCTCACACGTGCTTCTAGTTATGTGCAATATGTGCAATATGTGCATGCTCCGTTTTTTTGGGAGGGGTTGACGCTGCCCAGATGATTCTTCCAACAAGTCCACTAAATCAGCCTGTGGAGGTTAACAATGACCCCACGCACGTCTAGTGTTTCCTTCTTCTTGGACCAATGTTTACAATTCCAAAGCCACAAAATGGACCACAAATGGAAAAAAGCTGCGATGTCGTCACTCTCCTAGCAGATGCACTGCACCGAGTGTTGACTTTAACGCTTGCATTGGTGGTATTTGCCTCAGTCAACCACTAGATGGAAGTATTGCATCTTTGCAGCTTCCAC